>NW_025533561.1:0-147500 GCF_020615455.1 Coregonus clupeaformis
GTTATCTTGGTTTTCATATGAAGCATCATTTTATACGTCGCTTGTTTGCATCAATTGCAAAGACATTTGCAACTTTGTATTTGTAGTCAACTTTGTTCGGAATTTATCTGAGGTCACAGAGAGACGGATGAACCATGTGATTCTATGTTTAGCGGAGATCTGCTGTGTATAAAGTGAAGTGGGAGGGCAAAAAAGCATCTAACGACGCACTTGGCTGTTCTACAAGTGGTCTGAGGCAGGTGTTAGAATACGAGCGTTTTCAAGTGCAACGTTAATAACGATGGTTTTGGGAAACAGCTCAGAGATTTAACAATGCTTCTACGAAGGTTCTAACGATGAACTTAGCCTTAAGATGCCAGGCCCTGGACAAAAACATCTGCTAAATTCAAAGGTAAATGTTTTATATACAGATCTCATATTACTGGATAATTTTTTTTTTTAATTTTTTAATATTGATGTTACAAATGTATCATGTTCTTTATAAAAAATTTAGTTATTTGTTACATTTGATTGTGTAAAACCTAGCAGTACTACTTATTTCTCTGAGAGTGAGGCAGATGTACATTCAAGAATTAGTTGTCACTGTGTTAACCACAAGCAACATGCTGTATCTCTGTTTAGGGGTTAGTGGTCTAAAATGAGTCTGTCTGGGGAGAGAGATGACCAATTTTCTACTCTGAGACGCTTTGTGGATATGGGCCCAGATCTCAAAATATTGTTTTAAAAAACAACGAAATTTTGTTTTACATAATAATTAAAAATTAAAAAATAATATTACTAATGTAAGCCACTGTAAAGACTTGGTTTAGTTTATTGTGTTGCTCTGCTCATGTCCGCGTTCTGGAACTATCCGCGTCCCCGTACAGAACTGTCCGCGTCCACGTACGGTTTGGCGCCAAGCATATTGTCCAGTTACGCGCAGAGTGGTCTGAGTTGATCTTGGGGAACAACAACGGAGTTCGTTACAGTGTTGAGACACCGAAGTTTATTGTTCAATTTGCCTTTTTGCGTAATGGTCAGTGACAGTATGAGTGTAGCCAGATCCTTTTCACTCGCTATTCTTGTTTAATTGTGTGGTTCACCGGATTCGTCATCATCCTCGTGGGACAGACGAACGACCTGCTAGCTAGCCAAGCTAGTCGGTACAGCTAGCTAAGCTAGCTACTCTACCAGCAGCATCCTAGTTATCCTAGCTACAACTACATCATCACCGGCTGCCTGCATTTCTTGTGGACCGATGGAGCTCCCTGGTTGTTTCTTCCACCTGTTAAATACCGTGGAGGGCTTCTCCCTCTCTCGTTGATGGATGCTGGCTACCTACCATCCCTCTGTCCGGTTCTCCTCTTCACTAGATGGACGGTAACTTTAGTGTTTAATCCCTCTGTGTCCAAGGACTGAACTTTTGAATATTATTTTCGGGGCGCCTCAAGTGACATTTTTTACAACGTTTATTTCTGATAAAATTAGTTAATTGCATCCGCCATGGAGCCCAGTTTCATAATATTACCTTCTGTCCCTGGTTATGATGTAATTGCGAAAAAACAAGCCTTATTTTAGGGCATTTTTCACCCTACCAGCTCCTATTAGTTCTATTGAGCTCCGTGACACCGACTCGCCTTCAGAACGTTCTATTCCCAGCCCATTGTTCTGCGTCACAATGCCAGCTTCACTATTGTTATCAATGAGACCTGCCTGAATTAACCCTGTAGGTTTACCTCAGGTAACTGATTATTACCAAGGTTACAGCTACTTGGTGAGCGTTAACCCTGTAGGTTTACCTCAGGTAACTTATTATTACCAAGGTTACGGCTACTTGGTGAGCGTTAACCCTGTAGGTTTACCTCAGGTAACTTATTATTAACAAGGTTACGGCTACTTGGTGAGCGTTAACCCTGTAGGTTTACCTCAGGTAACTTATTATTACCAAGGTTACTGCTACTTGGTGAGCGCTAACCCTGTAGGTTTACCTCAGGTAAGTTATTATTAACAAGGTTACGGCTACTTGGTAAGCGTTAACCCTGTAAGTTTACCTCAGGTAACTTATTATTACCAAGGTTACTGTTACTTGGTGAGCGCTAACCCTGTAGGTTTACCTCAGGTAAGTTATTATTAACAAGGTTACGGTTACTTGGTGAGCGTTAACCCTGTAGGTTTACCTCAGGTAACTTATTATAACCAAGGTTACTGTTACTTGGTGAGCGCTAACCCTGTAGGTTTACCTCAGGTAAGTTATTATTGACAAGGTTACGGTTACTTGGTGAGCGCGCTCACTGTTAACCTGAGTACATGTTGTGGTGAGCCACATTCTAAGAGGTGTTGTCTAGCGCAAAGTGAGAAAATAAGAGGCGATGGCTGGCTGATAGCCATCAAACGTTAAACATTTTCTGGTCATGGTTAACCATATTTGTTTTAAGAAAAAAGTGTACAATCTAAACAAAACGCATGTCCCTGTCCTCTTTTTCAAGATGTGGCAGATTTAAACAGCCAGAATACATTTTAAAATTAAGAAATAACAATTTTTCTGATGACTTGTTGTTTCTAAATGGCTGCTGGGTAATTTGATATGCATCGAAATCTTCTTTCATAGGCATCAAATTGAGCGAATGCTGCACAGGTTCACTGAGTTGCAAACCAAATGGGTATAATGGGGTGATTGTTGTCTAATCTGGTGGTCTAGCTAATGGATTTGTAGATCTGACACAGTTGCTACCTCAGATTATGAGCCTAGCAAGTGTCATATAGCTCAGTTGGTAGAGCATGGCGCTTGCAACGCCAGGGTTGTGGGTTCATTTCCCACGGGGGGCCAGTATGAAAATGTATGCACTCACTAACTGTAAGTCGCTCTGGATAAGAGCGTCTGCTAAATATGTAAAAATGTAAAAAATGTAATGAATCAGTTATGTAGTACCCACAGATGGCCAAAGGGAGGCGCAAGAGTGCTATAAACCCATACAGTTTTTTGCCATAAAAACCCTAAACCTAACAATCAATCAAATGTATTTATAAAGCCCTTTTTACACCAGCAGATGTAACAAAGTGCTATACAGAAACTCTTACCCTACTTATAACCTATTTTAGCCGTAACCCTAACCCCTAATTCTAGGGTAGGGTAGCCTAGAACACTTTTAGAAACTATTTTAGTAATAATATTATCTTAGTAAATACAATTATAGTATTAAATAGCGTTTTGATTATTTTGTTGTTATTTTATTGTATGTATAATTGCAAGACAGAACACTTGATAAATAAGACACATTTGTTTTATTTTTAAATGTGGTTTGAATTGGGTGACCTATTAACCTCTGTGTGAAAGTCCAGCAATTGGCTTGGGGCAGGTTTGAGACTGATCTAATACACTTTATTTCTCAGCTGCCTCACCAATGTCTGTACGTGAATTAATAACTTTTAATTGCTAAATATTTCCAATAGATGGCAGCATAAGACCACGAAGCATCAGTTATAGGCTACAAGCAGCAATATGATTGACATAAAATAGCATGCAACCAAATACTATATGTCCCATGATTTTCTAAAATGGTCACTCATTACTTTAGTTAGCTATATATCTCGTATTAGGCCTGTGATGCTTTTGGAAGAGCAATTAAATGGTGACTATAGCAGGTGTTGAACCCCTGGTAAATAATCACTAGTCAGATGCTCCAACCTCAACCCTAGTATACATGCATTTTTAAATATCTAATATTGCCATTACATTTTTTTACATTTTAGTCTACGCTCTTATCCAGAGTGATTTACAGTAAGTGAGTGCATACATTAATTTTTTATTTTTTGTTTTTACTAGCGCCCCGTGGGAAATGAACCCACAACCCTGGCGTTGCAAACGCCATGCTCTATCAACTGAGCTACATCCCTGCCGGCCATTCCCTCCCCTACCCTTGACCAATTGTGCGCCGCCCCATGGGTCTCCCGGTCGCGGCCGGCTACGACAGAGCCTGGATTTGAACCAGGATCTCTAGTGGCAAAGCTAGCACTGTGATGCAGTGCCTTAGACCACTGCGCCACTCAGGAGTACAACCTCGGAATAGATAAAACAAGAGTGCGTCTTCCAGCCCGCCAATAAATTACATCTTGCAACCCTTGCGGTTTGCAAATGTACCTCAACATGCCCTCGCTTGTGCTAGAAGGCAGAGTGCTCGCTGCTGGTTGATGAATCTGACAATGAATGTACTAGGAAAATACGTTTTTCGCGACCAGAGGTGACTAAATTAATGTTCAGGCTTATTGATAATCGTTATAGTAATGAAGTATAATTTCAAAACATGAGCATAAAAACAGCTAATAATAAACATGAATCATCATTATATTATTTCACGGTAATGTGTTAAATGCTTTTTCAGTCGTTCCTCTTGCGTTAGCAGTGTGGAAAGGGACAGTAAAAAGCGTGTGCAGGAGTTTTCCTGTGAGGGGGAGTGGTGGTGTATCCAGAGAAAAAACTAAACAAACCTTCTGAAATGTCTTTCATGGTCTTATGCTGCCATCTATTGGAATTATTTAGCAACTGCAGTAGTACTGAATAAAGTATATCCTTACTAAAGTAGTAATTACTCAGAATTTCAAAATAGGACATTTTCTAGTTCATTTACCACTTTCAACCATAACATAACAATTTATAGCATAACAAACAATGAAACTGACATAAACCAAAAACACCATACATTTAGTTAACAATATATATATATATATATATACTATTTATTTAGATGGGTGACATTATCTGCCAAAGTAACACCACTGTAGATAAAGAAGAGCTCTCCAGTAGGTGTACCACAACTTTCAAAGATCATTTTCTCAAAAGTGAGGTTACAAGTTGATCATCTTTCAAAGTAGAATTACTTTCCCATTGTTCCTCAACTGTAGTGTATGATAAACCTTTTTCTAGCTGGGTCTCTACTTTTATCCAATGTAAAAAACACCATTTCAAATGTTGCTACATAAGACCGAATCGAGCCGGTTGGTCACATTTGACTGTGTAAAACCTAGCAGTGCTACTTATTTCTCTGATAGTGAGGCAGATATATTATTACTGTGTAAAACCTAGCAGTACTACTTATTTCTCTGAGAGTGAGGCAGATATATTATTACTGTGTAAAACCTAGCAGTACTACTTATTTATCTGAGAGTGAGGCAGATATATTATTACTGTGTAAAACCTAGCAGTACTACTTCTATTTCTCTGAGAGTGAGGCAGATATATAGCATTTTACACAAAAACATGAATATTTGTCTCTCTGAAATGAAACCATCAAGTGATAGATTTTAAACAAATACATGTCTGTCATTGAACAACCCCATACCATGACTAGATGGTGAAAAAACACACCAATCTCTTTCATAATTTCTTTAAACTATAAAAGCTAATTTACAAACATTTCTGAAAATGGATATATAGCGTTTTGGAATGAAACTCTTGTTTTCCCATCTGAGTTCAGAGTAGATGAGAGACGTAATGTTTGTCTCTGTTGTGTTGAAGCCCAATCAAGCAGGAGAGACCAGCCTCCCCTGTACCCAGCTGTGTGTCCATGAAGAGTGACTGGTCTATGGTTCGACCTGAACACTTTAGAGAGGGAGACTTTTCTAGTGAACAAAGGTAAGAAGAACTCATGGGTCATGGTCTGTGAGTTAAACAACACTGTCTCTAGTCATTTCTCATCTCCCATTTTACCATTTATTTTTGTTGTTTTCATAATCCATATGCTAAACCTTTTTTCCATTTTCATAGTCCTTAAACAATATTAAACAAACACTACATTCCCTCCGGTGTGTGTGTGTGTGTGTGTGTGTGTGTGTGTGTGTGTGTGTGTGTGTGTGTGTGTGTGTGTGTGTGTGTGTGTGTGAGTGTGAGTGTGTGTGCACTCCTGGATGAGGAGATGTAATCTGATGTTTTGTCCACAGAAACCAACAGGAGAGATCAGAGTCAGAGATACTCAGTGGTCAGTCTTCCCAGAGTCATCAAACAGACCTGGCCTCCATATTCAGTGTATGTGGTCCTGTTATGTACATTTGTTTTTGTTTACCTCAAGTAAAGTTGATCTGTCAATCATTCATTAATGTGTTCATGAGAAAGCATTTAGTCTCTTGCTTAACTTATATACTTGATTTATTTCAGTTGCTTGAAGAGAATATTATGACATTTGTGAAGAACGAGCTGAAGAGGTTCAAGAGGATTCTTAGTCCAGAACTCCCAGAAGGCTTTGAGAGTCAGAAGCAGGATAAGGAAGTGGTGGATGCTGAAGATGAGAAGCAGGAGAGCAGTGCCAGAGAGGGGGCTCTGAAGATCACACTGCACGTCCTGAGGAAAATGAACCAGAAGGAGCTTGCTGACACACTGGAGAAAAGTAAGAGCTGTCTGCCTCATGTTGAATGCTGTTTTAGAACATTTAAAAGCTGTAGCTAAAGTACAGCTAAAGTAGCTGTGTAACTCAAAGATATTGTAGCAGCCTTAACGCAACCCCCTAGTGACCTCATCAAGTAGCAGCAAGGATGTGTTGTGAAGATTGATTAATTGAGAGAGAGAGAGAGAGAGAGAGAGAGAGAGAGAGAGAGAGAGAGAGAGAGAGAGAGAGAGAGAGAGAGAGAGAAGAGAGAGAGAGAGAGAGAGAGAGAGAGAGAGAGAGAGAGAGAGAGAGAGAGAGAGAGAGAGAGAGAGAGAGAGAGAGAGAGAGAGAGAGAGAGAGAGAGAGAGAGAGAGAGAGAGAGAGAGAGAGAGAGAGAGAGAGAGAGAGAGAGAGAGAGAGAGAGAGAGAGAGAGAGAGAGAGAGATAATACCAATAATAATATAATCAGTCACACTAGTCTGTAATGCATTATGAAAACATTTACACATTTATACAGTAAGAGTACAGAGTATACAGTAAAAGTAAGAGCTGTCTGCCTCATGTTGAAAAAAAAAATTTAAAAGCTGTAGCTAAAGTACAGCTAAAGTAGCTGTGTAACTCAGTGATATTTTAGCAGCCTTAACACAACACCTAGTGACCTCATCAAGTAGCAGCAGGGATGTGTTGTGTTGTGTTGTGTTGTGTTGTGAGAGAGAGAGAGAGAGAGAGAGAGAGAGAGAGAGAGAGAGAGAACATTAATAATACCATCAATAATACCAATAATTATATAATCAGTCACACCAGTGTGTAATGCATTATGAAAACATTTACAGATTTATACAGACAGTTAAGGGAATAAATTATTATAATGTACAACTTTATAACACAGTCCAACAATACTGTAGGCATTAAAACAGACGTAATATTAATATCCTCTGTGTTATTTCTTCATTCAGATGAGCTTGCTGTGATTTGCCAACGTGAACTCAAATCTAATCTAAAGAAGAAGTTTCAATGTGTATTTGAGGGGATCGCTAAACAAGGAAACCCAACACTTCTCAATAAGATCTACACAGAGCTCTACATCACAGAGGGTGGAACAGGAGAGGTCAATAATGAACATGAGCTGAGACAGATTGAGACAACAACCAGGAAACAAGCAAGACCAGAGACTGCAATCAAATGTAACGACATCTTCAAACCCTTAACTGGACAAGACAAACTTATCAGAACTGTGCTGACAAAGGGGAGTCGCTGGCATAGGAAAAACAGTCTCTGTGCAGAAGTTCATTCTGGACTGGGCTGAAGGAAAAGCAAATCAGGATGTCCAATTTGTATTTTCATTCCCTTTTCGGGAGCTGAATTTGATGAAAGCTGAAAAACACACTTTCATTGAACTTCTCAATCACTTCTCAAAGGAAACCAAAGAATCAAGAATCTCCAACTACGACAAGTACAAAGTTCTGTTCATCTTTGATGGTCTGGATGAGTGCCGACTGCCCTTAGACTTCCAGAAGAACAAGATTTGTTTTGACGTCACAGAGTCAACCTCAGTGGATGTTCTACTGACAAATCTCATCAAGGGAAATCTGCTTCCCTCTGCTCTCCTCTGGATAACTACCCGACCTGCAGCAGCCAATCAGATCCCTTCAGGGTGTGTTGACCAGGTGACAGAGGTACGAGGGTTCAATGACCCACAGAAGGAGGAGTACTTCAGGAAGAGATTCAGTGATGAGGACCTGGCCAGCAGAATCATCTCACACATAAAGACATCAAGGAGCCTCCACATCATATGCCACATTCCAGTCTTCTGTTGGATTTCTGCAACAGTCCTTGAACACATGCTGAAACATAAGAGAGAAGAGATGCCAAAGACTATCACTGAGATGTACACACACCTTGTGGAGTTTCATACCAAACAGAAGAATGAAAAGTATCTTGGGAAAGAAGAGACAGGTCCACACTGGAATAAAGAGAGCATTCTGTCACTGGGAAAACTGGCTTTTCAACAGCTTGTGAAGGGCAATCTGATTTTCTATGAAGAAGACCTGAAAGAGGCTGGCATTGATGTCAATGAAGCCTCAGTGTACTCAGGATTGTGCACACAGCTCTTTAAAGAGGAATGTGGGCTGTACCAGGACAAGGTGTACTGCTTCGTGCATCTGAGCATTCAGGAGTTTCTGGCTGCTGTATATGTGTTCCTCTCATTCATCAACAACAATGAGAAACTAATGGCCAAACCTCAATCAACGTCCAGTAACTTTTCTGTGAGGATCAGACACAAGCGTAAAGTTACCTTCTACAAGAGTGCTGTGGATAAAGCCTTACAAAGTGAGACAGGAAACCTGGACCTTTTCCTCCGCTTCCTTCTGGGCCTCTCACTGGAGTCCAATCAGAAGCACTTACAAGGTCTACTGACAAAGACAAGAAGCAGCTCACAGAGCCATGAAGAAACAGTCAAGTACATCAAGGAGAAGATCAGGGAGAATCCCTCTCCAGAGAGGTGCATCAATCTGTTCCACTGTCTGAATGAACTGAATGACCATTCTCTAGTGGAGGAGATCAAAAGCTACCTGAGATCAGGAAGTCTCTCAGAAGAAGAACTGTCACCTGCACAGTGGTCAGCTCTGGTCTTTGTGTTGCTGACTTCAGAAAAGGAGCTGGATGTGTTTGACCTGAAGAAATACACCAGATCAGAGGAAGGTCTTCTGAGGCTGCTGCCAGTGGTCAAAGCCTCCAGAGCTGCTCTGTGAGTACATAAAATGACATTTAAGTACTAATCATCAGGAAGGAATATTCAGTTTAGAGACATGTGTATTATTGAATAACATATTGAATCAATGCATTGATGTTCACATTAGTCTAACAATATGACCATACAATTCTAGGAGACGGAAGATGAATCTATAAGTTGTTTAAGAGAATATACCAAATGCATCTGCCATTGTCCTTCTACACTACTGGTGTTAAATTAACAGTTTGTGAAATCATGATGATCTCTTTGCAGGCTGTCAGGCTGTGGAGTCACAGAGGAAGGCTGTGCTTCTCTGGTCTCAGCTCTGAAGTCAAACCCCTCACACCTGAGAGAGCTGGATCTGAGTAACAATGACCTGAAGGATTCAGGAGTGAAGCTGCTCTCTGCTGGACTGGGGAATCCCCACTGTAAACTGGAGACTCTGAGGTCAGTATTCCTGTAGTTGGTCAACAAGTGATAACTGTTCACCAGATCCACATGTGTTTACCAGGCACACATAGTCCACACCATATGTGTTTGGACAGTGAAGCTTACAGTTTTAAATTTAGCTTTTAGATACAATGTTTCATATTATGCAACAGTACAGAATGTCACCTTTTATTTAAAGATTTTCATACATATACAGTGAGGGAAAAAAGTATTTGATCCCCTGCTGATTTTGTACATTTGCCCACTGACAAAGAAATTATCAGTCTATAATTTTAATGGTAGGTTTATTTGAACAGTGAGAGACAGAATAACAACAAAAAAATCCAGAAAAACGCATGTCAAAAATGTTATAAATTGATTTGCATTTTAATGAGGGAAATAAGTATTTGACCCCCCTCTCAATCAGAAAGATTTCTGGCTTCCAGGTGTCTTTTATACAGGTAACGAGCTGAGATTAGGAGCACACTCTTAAAGGGAGTTCTCCTAATCTCAGTTTGTTACCTGTATAAAAGACACCTGTCCACAGAAGCAATCAATCAATCAGATTCCAAACTCTCCACCATGGCCAAGACCAAAGAGCTCTCCAAGGATGTCAGGGACAAGATTGTAGACCTACACAAGGCTGGAATGGGCTACAAGACCATCGCCAAGCAGCTTGGTGAGAAGTTGACAACAGTTGGTGCGATTATTCGCAAATGGAAGAAACACAAAAGAACTGTCAATCTCCCTTGGCCTGGGGCTCCATGCAAGATCTCACCTCGTGGAGTTGCAATGATCATGAGAACAGTGAGGAATCAGCCCAGAACTACACGTGAGGATCTTGTCAATGATCTCAAGGCAAAAAAATTGGTAACACACTACGCCGTGAAGGACTGAAATCCTGCAGTGCCCGCAAGGTCCCCCTGCTCAAGAAAGCACATACAGTGGGGGAAAAAAGTATTTAGTCAGCCACCAATTGTGCAAGTTCTCCCACTTAAAAAGATGAGAGAGGCCTGTAATTTTCATCATAGGTACACGTCAACTATGACAGACAAATTGAGAAAAGAAAAAACCAGAAAATCACATTGTAGGATTTTTTATGAATTTATTTGCAAATTATGGTGGAAAATAAGTATTTGGTCACCTACAAACAAGCAAGATTTCTGGCTCTCACAGACCTGTAACTTCTTCTTTAAGAGGCTCCTCTGCTCCACTCGTTCCCTGTATTAATGGCACCTGTTTGAACTTGTTATCAGTATAAAAGACACCTGTCCACAACCTCAAACAGTCACACTCCAAACTCCACTATGGCCAAGACCAAAGAGCTGTCAAAGGACACCAGAAACAAAATTGTAGACCTGCACCAGGCTGGGAAGACTGAATCTGCAATAGGTAAGCAGCTTGGTTTGAAGAAATCAACTGTGGGAGCAATTATTAGGAAATGGAAGTGTCAGCTTCCTGCTTCTCCTGTTTGTCTCCGGGCCTCTAGAGGTCAGCTGTGTTCCCCTCTGCCTTAGTTCTTCCTCGTGTGTCCTCATTAGTTTGATCCAGGTCACCTGTGCCTTGTTTGCCCTTTTTAGTATTTTAGCTGTGTGTTTTCCCCTTGTTTCTCACTTGGTTATTGCGTCCTGACGATGTGTCTCCTGCTGTTAAGCTGTTCGAAGTTATCTTTAGTTTGTTTTTCTCCCCTCGTGGAGTTGTTTTGTTTTGCCTCCTGTTTTGGAACATTAAATCAACTTACCTGGAGTATTGCCTTGGGTGTTTCATTTGGGTCCTACAACACCTCCTCTGTGGCTAAGGGGTAGTACCCCCAGCTTTCCACATCTGAGACCGGAGTTCTAGCCCGGCTTGTGACAGAATAACCAAGTCCCTCATGGACCCAGAAACACTCAGTTCCCAGGACCTGTTGGCGGTGATCACTCGACATGAGGCTTCTTTCCAGCGCCATGAAGCCGTTCTCAGCCGACAAGAGGAGCTGATGGCTAGTCATTCTCAACTCCTGGCCGAAATGATGAGTTCCCTCCGCCAGCTCTTTGAACGCCTCCCTGGTCCTCTCCCTTCCCCCAGGTCACCCCCAGTGACGACCGGCCTTCTCGGTTGGCGGAGCCCCGACTACCACCTCCCAAGCCCTTTTCTGGGGATCCAAGCTCTTGCCAGGGTTTCCTCACCCAATGCTCCCTCACCTTCGAGCTCCAACCCTCAAGTTTTCCCACAGACCGTTCCAAGATTGCCTACATCATTACCCTTCTTTCAGACAAGGCGCTCGCTCTGGGCTTCTGCGGTGTGGCAGTCCCAGGAGGCCTGTTGTGACTCCCACGCTGCATTTGTAGAAGAGTTCAAGCGGGTGTTCGATCATCCTGTCAGTGGGCGGGAGGCTTCCAAGCGCCTACTGTCTCTCCGTCAGGGCCCCGAAGCACGGCAGATTTTGCCATTGAGTTCGGACCATAGCAGCAAGGAGCGGATGGAATGATGAAGCGCTGAGGGTCTGCTTTCAGGGAGGGTTATCTGAGCCCCTTCAAGATGAGTTAGCCACCCGGGAACCAGCTGGAGATCTCGAGTCCCTCATAGCCTTGGCCATCCGCCTGGACAATCGTCTAAGAGAGCGGAGAACGGCTCGCCGTCAGGTGTCTCAGTCCCAAGTTCCTCTGAGCAGCTCTGTTTCTCCTGTTTGGACTCCGTCATTCAGAGCTTCCCCGGCTCCTGAACTGCTCCAGGATTCCCCGGAGAGCATGCAGTTAGGCCGTTCCAGGCTTTCTCCCAACGAAAGGGAACGTCGCATGAGGGAGCGTCGGTGCCTCTACTGCGGGGTTGCCGGCCACTTCCGGCTCCACTTGCCCCGAGCTTGGAAACGCCTGTCCCCGCCCAGCTACAGGAGGGCTGTGATGGGGAGAATTAGAGCGCCTCCTACTAACGCTGTCCTGGCTATTCCAGCCACTCTGTCCTGGGGGGCCACCAGCATCGGGTCCAGGCTATGATCGATTCCGGTGCCGCAGGTGATTTCCTGGATGTAACCTTGGCTAAGGAACTTAAGATCCCTACCCAACTACTTCCTCAACCCCAGGACGTTACAGCCTTAGATGGCAGACCTCTGGAACCAGGAAAGGTTACCGAGGCGACTCAGTCCCTGCGACTTACCATCTCTCAACACCAGCAGGAGGAGACCTTCTATCTTATTGACTCTCCCGAGTATCCTATTATCTTGGGTCACCCTTGGCTATGCAGACATAATCCCCAGATCGACTGGCCTACTGGCACCATTCTAAGCTGGGGTCCTACTTGCCAACTCACCTGCATGCTTCAGAGTCCCTCAGCCCCTAGTACCCAGTTTCAAGAGTCTGTTGACGTCTCCCGAGTCCCCAGTGTTTACCATCGGTTCAAGGCAGTGTTCAGCAAGGCCCGGGCTACTGCCTTACCGCCTCATCGCACGTATGACTGTGCCATTGATCTACTCCCTGGGTGCTGCCCTCCTAGAGGTCGGATCTTTTCCTTGTCCTCCCCGAGCACGCAGCTATGGACACCTACATTAAGGAGTCCTTGGCAGCCGGCCTCATCTATGCCTCTACTTCCCCGGCTGGGGCGGGCTTCTTTTTTGTTGAAAAGAAAGACGGGGGTCTTAGGCCTTGTATTGATTACGGGACTCAACAAGATCACGGTTCGGAATCGATACCCCCTTCCTCTCATGGCCACTGCTTTTGAGCTGCTTCAAGGGGCTTCCATGTTTACTAAGCTGGATCTCCGCAATGCTTACCATCTCGTGGGATCCGGCCAGGAGACGAATGGAAGACGGCGTTTCAACACGCCCACGGGGCACTATGAATATCGGGTGATGCCGTTCGGGCTCACCAATGCCCCCCGCAGTATTCCAAGCCCTGATTAATGATGTTCTCCGGGATATGCTTAATCTGTTCGTTTCGTGTACCTGGACGATATCCTCATCTTCTCGAGGTCACTGAAGGAGCATGAGGGGCATGTTAGCCGGGTTCTCCAGAGGCTCCTTGACAATCACCTCTACGTTAAGCCTGAGAAGTGTGAATTTCATGTTTCTCAGACTCAGTTTCTCGGGTTTATTGTCACTCCTGGGCACCTAGAGATGGATCCCAAGAAGGTCAAGGCGGTCCACGATTGGCCCACACCTGCCACGGTCAAGGAGGTTCAACGGTTCATTGGCTTTTCTAACTTCTATCGGAAGTTCATCAAGAATTTCAGCTCGGTGGTAGCCCCCTTGACGACGCTTACCAAGGGAGGAGGGACCAGGATTCACTGGGGTCCGGAAGCAGCAGGGGCCTTCGAGGATCTCAAGCGCCGCTCACTTCTGCTCCGATTCTGGTGACCCCTGACCCAGAAAGACCTTTCGTGGTGGAGGTGGACGCCTCAGAGGTGGGGGGTGGGAGCCGTCCTGTCACAGAGGGGTGCGGATGGGAGATTACACCCTTGTGCCTTCATGTCTCGCCGCCTGTCTGAGGCCGAGCGCAACTACCACGTGGGGGATCTAGAGTTGCTTGCAGTAAAACTGGCCTTGGAGGAGTGGCGCCATTGGCTTGAGGGGGCTCAGCACCCTTTCCAGGTTCTCACAGACCACAAGAACCTGGAATATCTCCAACAGGCTAAGCGGATGAACCCTCGGCAAGCACGATGGTCCCTTTTCTTCAATCGATTCCAGTTCCTCCTGTCTTACCGACCTGGCACCAAGAACGTCAAGCCGGATGCCCTGTCTCGAGTCTATTCTCCCGAGGTACGAGAGAAGCCCTTGACATGCCATCCAGGCAGTGCTCGCACACTGGAGTTCCTCCGACGGGCGGTTTTGGTGGCCGTCCATCAAGAAGGACGTGCAGGTCTATGTGGAGGCCTGCCCGGTGTGCAACCAGGGAAAGTCGACACGCCAGCGACCCCAGGGACTGCTCCATCCCTTACCTGTTCCTCGAAGGCCATGGTCACACCTGTCTCTGGACTTTGTTACGGGACTTCCTCTATCCCAGGGCAACACCGTCATCCTAGTGGTGGTAGACCGTTTCTCTAAGGCTGCCCGGTTTATTCCCCTGCCCAAGCTGCCCTCGGCTAAGGAGACTGCTGAGCTCCTCATGAACCATGTCTTCCGGATATTTGGTATTCCCTGGACGTGGTCTCTGACCGAGGTCCCCAATCCTCGTCCCGGTTTTGGGGGGCCTTCTGCAGGCTTGTTGGAGCCACAGCCAGCCTATCGTCAGGGTTCCATCCAGAGTCTAATGGTCAAACGGAACGGATTAATCAGGATCTGGAGACCACCCTGCGGTGTATGGCGGCCAGTAATCCCACGTCTTGGGCCACCTATATCATTTGGGCTGAATATGCCCACAACACCCTCCAGTCCTCAGCCACCGGATTGTCCCCCTTCGAATGCCAGTTCGGTTACAACCCTCCATTATTTCCAGAGGAGGAGGCGCAAGTTGGTGTTCCCTGGCCCAGCGCTTTGTCCAACGCTGTAGGCGGACCTGGAAGAAGGCCAGGCGTGCCCTCCTTCGGACCTCCCAGAGATACCAAAGTCAGGCTAATCGCCACCGCCGGACGGGCCCTAGTTTCCGAGCTGGTCAGAGAGTTTGGTTGGCTACCAAGAACCTGCCCCTCCGGGTCGAGTCCAAGAAGCTTTCCCAGAGATACATCGGCCCTTTCCGCATTGCTAGAAAGGTTAACCCTGTGTCTTATCGTTTGGTTCTCCCTCGTTCCCTTAGAATTAACCCCACTTTCCATGTTTCACTTATTAAACCTGTCTTGTCTTCTCCCTTTGCCCCCCACGCAGACCCCCGCCACCTCCCAGGATCATTGACGGCCAGCCAGCCTACACAGTCCGCCGGATACTGGACTCCCGGAGGGTCCAGAACTCTCTGCAGTATCTGGTGGACTGGGAGGGCTACGGGCCAGAGGAGCGCTCCTGGGTTCCAGCCAGGGACATCCTGGACCCAGGGTTGATCCGAGATTTTCGCACCCGGGGGCCAGGGTGTTCTGGAAGGAACGTCAGGAGTCGTTCCTAGAGGAGGGGGTCCTGTCAGCTTCCTGCTTCTCCTGTTTGTCTCCGGGCCTCTAGAGGTCAGCTGTGTTCCCCTCTGCCTTAGTTCTTCCTCGTGTGTCCTCATTAGTTTGATCCAGGTCACCTGTGCCTTGTTTGCCCTTTAGTATTTTAGCTGTGTGTTTTCCCCTTGTTTCTCACTTGGTTATTGCGTCCTGACTATGTGTCTCCTGCTGTTAAGCTGTTCGAAGTTATCTTTAGTTTGTTTTTCTCCCCTCGTGGAGTTGTTTTGTTTTGCCTCCTGTTTTGGAACATTAAATCAACTTACCTGGAGTATTGCCTTGGGTGTTTCATTTGGGTCCTACAACACCTCCTCTGTGGCTAAGGGGTAGTACCCCCAGCTTTCCACATCTGAGACCGGAGTTCTAGCCCGGCTTGTGACAGGAAGACATACAAGACCACTGATAATCTCCCTCGATCTGGGGCTCCACGCAAGATCTCACCCTGTGGGGTCAAAATGATCACAAGAATCCCAGAACCACACGGGGGGACCTAGTGAATGACCTGCAGAGAGCTGGGACCAAAGTAACAAAGCCTACCATCAGTAACACACTACGCCGCCAGGGACTCAAATCCTGTAGTGCCAGACGTGTCCCCCTGCTTAAGCCAGTACATGTCCAGGCCCGTCTGAAGTTTGCTAGAGTGCATTTGGATGATCCAGAAGAGGATTGGGAGAATGTCATATGGTCAGATGAAACCAAAATAGAACTTTTTGGTAAAAACTCAACTCGTCGTGTTTGGAGGACAAAGAATGCTGAGTTGCATCCAAAGAACACCATACCTACTGTGAAGCATGGGGGTGGAAACATCATGCTTTGGGGCTGTTTTTTTGCAAAGGGACCAGGACGACTTGTGAAGGCTTACAGAAAACGTTTGACCTGTGTCATTGCCAACAAAGGGTATATAACAAAGTATTGAGAAACTTTTGTTATTGACCAAATACTTATTTCCACCATAATTTTCAAATAAATTCATAAAAAATCCTACAATGTGATTTTCTGGATTTTTTTGCTCATTTTGTCTGTCATAGCTGACGTGTACCTATGATGAAAATTACAGGCCTCTCTCATCTTTTTAAGTGGGAGAACTTGCACAATTGGTGGCTGACTAAATACTTTGTTTTCCCCACTGTACATGCCCGTCTGAAGTTTGCCAATGAACATCTGAATGATTCAGAGGAGAACTGGGTGAAAGTGTTGTGGTCAGATGAGACCAAAATCGAGCTCTTTGGCATCAACTCAACTTGCCGTGTTTGGAGGAGGAGGAATACTGCCTATGACCCCAAGAACACCATCCCCACCGCCAAACATGGAGGTGGAAACATTATGCTTTGGGGGGTGTTTTTTCTGCTAAGGGGACAGGACAACTTCACCGCATCAAAGGGACGATGGACGGGCCATGTACCATCAAATCTTGAGTGAGAACCTCCTTCCCTCAGCCAGGGCATTGAAAAAGGGTCGTGGATGGGTATTCCAGCATGATAATGACCCAAAACTCACGGCCAAGGCAACAAAGGAGTGGCTCAAGAAGAAGTCCATTAAGGTCCTGGAGTGGCCTAGCCAGTTTCAGACCTTAATCCCATAGAAAATCTGTGGAGGGAGCTGAAGGTTTGAGTTGCCAAACTTCAGCCTCGAAACCTTAATGACTTGGAGAAGATCTGCAAAGGGGAGTGGGACAAAATCCCTCCTGAGATGTGTGCAAACCTGGTGGCCAACTACAAGAAACGTCTGACCTCTGTGATTGCCAACAAGGGTTTTGCCACCAAGTGCTACGCTGACGATACACAACTAATCTTCTCCTTTCCCCTTCTGATAACCAGGTGGCAAATCGCATCTCTGCATGTCTTGCAGACATATCAGTATGGATGACGGATCATCACCTCAAGCTGAACCTTGGCAAGACGGAGCTGCTCATCCTCCCGGGGAAGGACTGCCCGTTCCATGATCTCGCCATCACGGTTGAAAACTCCGTTGTGTCCTCCTCCCAGAGTGCGAAGAGCCTTGGCGTGACCCTGGAGAATACCCTGTCGTTCTCCGCTAACATCAAGGCGGTGACCCGATCCTGCAGGTTCATGCTCTACAACATTCGGAGAGTACGACCCTGCCTTACACAGGAAGCGGCACAGGTCCTAATCCAGGCACTTGTCATCTCCCGTCTGGATTACTGCAACTCGCTGTTGGCTGGGCTCCCTGCCTGTGCCATTAAACCCCTACAACTCATCCAGAATGCCGCAGCCCGCCTGGTGTTCAACCTTCCCAAGTTCTCTCACGTCACCCCGCTCCTCCGCACACTCCACTGGCTTCCAGTTGAAGCTCGCATCTGTTACAAGACCATGGTGCTTGCCTATGGAGCTGTGAGGGGAACGGCACCTCCGTACCTTCAGGCTCTGATCAGTCCCTACACCCAAACGAGGGCATTGCGTTCATCCACCTCTGGCCTGCTGGCTCCCCTTCCTCTGCGGAACCATAGTTCGGCGATGTCATTTACAAAATAGCCTCCAACACTCTACTCAGCAAATTGGATGTAGTCTATCACAGTGCCATCCGTTTTGTCTCCAAAGCCCCATACACTACCCACCACTGTGACCTGTATGCTCTTGTTGGCTGGTCCTCACTACATGTTCGTCGTCAAACCCACTGGCTCCAGGCCATCTATAAATCACTGCTAGGCAAATCCCCGCCCTATCTTAGCTCATTGGTCACCATAGCAGCACCCACCCGTAGTCTGCGCTCCAGCAGGTATATCTCACTGGTCATTCCCAAAGCCAACACCTCCTTTGGCCGCCATTCCTTCCAGTTCTCTGCTGCCAATGACTGGAACGAATTGCAAAAATCTCTGAAGCTGGAGACTCTTATCTCCCCAATAACTTTAAGCATCAGTTGTCAGAGCACCTTACCGATCACTGCACCTGTACACAGCCCATCTGAAATTAGCCCACCCAACTACCTCATCCCTATATTGTTATTTAATTTGCTCTTTTGCACCCCAGTATCTCTATTTGCACATAATCTCTTGCACATCTAGCATTCCAGTGTTAATACTATTGTAATTATTCTACACTATAGCCTATTTATTGCCTTACCTCCATAACTTGCTACATTTGCACACACTGTATATATATTTTCTGTTGTATTTCTGACTTTATGTTTTTTTTCTTTACCCCATATGTAACTCTGTGTTGTTTTTATTGCACTACTTTGCTTTATCTTGGCCAGGTCGCAGTTGTAAATGAGAACCTGTTCTCAACTGGCTTACCTGGTTAAATAAAGGTGAAATAAAAAATAAAAAAATAAAAAAAATAAAAAAAAGTTCCCGCTCAGCCCAGTCAAAACTGTTCGCTGCTCTGGCACCCCAATGGTGGAACAAGCTCCCTCACGACGCCAGGACAGCGAAGTCACTCACCACCTTCCGGAGACATTTGAAACCCCACCTCTTTAAGGAATACCTGGGATAGGATAAAGTAATCCTTCTACCCCCCCACCTAAAAAAAATTAATATACATATATATATATATATATATATATATATATATATATATAAAAAAATATACCAAATTAGTAAAGTGGTTATCCCACTGGTTATAGGGTGAATGCACCAATTTGTAAGTCGCTCTGGATAAGAGCATCTGCTAAATGACGTAAATGTAAATGTAAATGTACTAAGTCATGTTTTGCAGAGGGGTCAAATACTTATTTCCCTCATTAAAATGCAAATCAATTTATAACATTTTTGACATGCGTTTTTCTGAATTTTTTTGTTGTTATTCTGTCTCTCACTGTTCAAATAAACCTACCATTAAAATGATAGACTGATCATGTCTTTGTCAGTGGGCAAACGTGCAAAATCAGCAGGGGATCAAATACTTTTTCCCTCACTGTATATTTTACCGTTTAGAAATGAAAGTACTTTATTATGTAGTTCTCCCATTTGAAAAAGTCATAATTATTTAGACAAATTAATTTAGTCAAAAGTTTAGTATTTGGTCCCATATTCCTTACCCACAGTGATTACATCAAGCTTGTGATTCTACAAACGTGTTGAATGCATTTGCAGTTTGTCTTGGTTGTGTTTTGGATGATGTTTTCCCCAATAGAAACTGAATGGTGAATAATGTCCTGTCATTTTGGAGTCACTTCACTTGTATTGTCAGTAAGAATAGAATATGTTTCTGAACACTTCTACATTCATGTGGATGCTATCATGATTATGAATAATCATGAATGAATCGTGAATAGGGGTGTAACGATTCGTTTTAACAACGATTCGATTTGTATCACGATTCGTGGTTGTCGATACGATTCAAGGACGATATTGGTTCATTTAGAACGATACGATCCGAAACGATTCAGTGACTTGAAATCGATTCAGTAACCTTTTAGCCAAAAATTCAACCAGTGTGACTGAAATAAATACCTGGTAACCAGTTGCATTTTAATGGCTGGCAATAGTCTTGATATTTTTAACAGTGTTTCATGACTCCATGCAGACCATCTGGTATTATGAAACTTACCAAAAGTCTCACAAGTCCATCTGTTATGGCCTGTGCGGTTCGGTCAGCACCCAATTCAATCAGTCCAATAAAGTCCGAAGTAAACTCTCCGTTGCTGGACACAGACACAATGTAAACTATTTCCTGCTCAGTTTTTGTGATGTCCTCAGATCCATCAAAAAGCATTCAGTAAAGGAACATCCTCAGAATAGGAAGACATGGGACGTGCGTGTTTAGCTTTATGGAAAGAGAAAAATATTAAACAGAGCTTGCCGCTGTTCTTCATTCAGCATGTCTCGGCGACTGGACATTTATTCTCGGCTAGCTTTTAGCAATGGCTTGCGCCACATTCGTGTGCTCCTTGCTCTTTTCATGTTTGTCAAATAAAGGATGGTTGAAATTCTTTGAGCCTTTATAAAATGCACCTGTTTTGTCTGCTAGATGTGGATTTGAGCGGCAAATCTTGCACCACATTTCAGTGCGCTCATCGTTAGCTTCAAGCCACTTTTCCGAAAAAAGTATTTTCTTCGGCTCTGGCTCCAGTTGGCGTTTCTTTGTAGGTGGCGAAACTCCAAAGAATCTGCTTAATGTCTGTTGCTTTTTGGACATCCCTGACAGTAGTTGACAAGCAACATGTCATGTGTAAGGTTAGATGAGAAGATCGGGTCAAACGCAAAGGCGCGTAGTAACAAAAGTGACATTACGCATTCCTGATTTTTGTCGCGCTTGCGTATCTGCGTACCAGTTATGTGCACCCCTGCATATAAAGTCTGACGTGCTTAAATCCAATGGGTTATTTCCTAGTATCGATACAATCGATTTATTACATTTTAAAACGATGTTAGATCGATATATGTTGTCCAAAAGGCCAACTCGCCTAGCACAGATCGATGTAGTTGGATCATATGAATATAAATCGATACATCGATGTAGTAGATGGATCGTTACACCCCTAATCGTGAATGATGATGAATGAGAAAGTTACAGAGGAACAAGGATCATACCCCCTCTGTTATTGGTAATGGTGAGAGGTTAGCATGTTTTGTTGTAGCCTCTGTAACTTTCTCACATGATTCATTCATGATTTTTCTTAATCATGTCATCATCAGGATTAATTTAGTAATGTTTAGAAACATGTTATCTACTCACTTAGACAGAAAATTACTCCAGTCATCATCCACCATTCAGTTACTATTGGACAAAACATAACCCAAAACACAACCAAAACAAACTGCAAATGCAACCAACGAGTTTGAGACCAAATACTAAACTTTTGACTACTTTAATACACTATGAGTGAATTTATCAAAATACTTATGACTTCTTCAAAAGTGGGGGACTAGATACATAAAGTGCTTTCATTTCTAAATGGTGAAACAGATATGTATTCAAATACCCTCAAATTAAAGTTGACATTATATACTGTCACCTCATATAAAACATTTTATCTCAAATCCAAAATGCTGGAGTATAGAGCCACATTTAAAATGTTAGCTTCACTGTCAAAATAGATATGGTGTGGACTGTATACTCAATACAATCTACCGTCATTTTCGGACTATAAGCCGCGCCTTTTTTCCCATTTTTCGACCCCATGCGGCTTATATAACGGTGCGGCTAATCTATGGATTTTTACAGCTAACGGCCACTAGAAGACCTCCTAAATCTATGGATTTTACAGGTTACAGTCTACCAACTTTAACTCTATGGGCTCTATGACCGGTCCGCGCCCCCCACCTTTAAGCGGCGGGCTCCAGCAGGAAAAGCTGGAGGCCGGAAAAGAGTGAGACAGGTAGCGCGCAAAAGTAAAAGTGGAACCGAGAGTGGTACGAGAGACAGAACGAGAGGCAGAACGAGAGCAAGACAGACAGACATTACGAGAGCGAGACAGTTTGTGCAAAGGAAGTTTTCATGCACAAACCCTCATTATGGAAAACAAACGTAGAAATGCATATGATGCAGCTTTTAAGTTAAAGGCAGTCAATCTGGCTGTAAAAGAAGGAAATAGAGCTGCTGCACATAGCCTTGGCATCAATGAGTCAATGGTGAGACGTTGGAGACGCCAGCGGGAAGAACTGTCTCAATGCAAAAAGTCAAAAAAAGCTTTCAGAGGTAATAAAAGCAGATGGCCCGAACTTGAAGACTTTCTTGAAGATTGGGTGAACACACAGAGAGCAGACGGCCGTGGTGTTTCCACCGTGCAGATCCGACTGAAAGCTGAAACAGTCGCCACCGAAATGAAAATTGAAAATTTTAGAGGTGGACCATCTTGGTGTTTCAGATTTATGAGACGAAAGGGACTCTCCATCAGGGCGCGGACGACTGTGTGTCAGCAACTCCCTCCCGACTACCAGGAAAAAATAACAAACTTCGGCGAATTCACACAAAGAATGATAGAGGAATATTCCATCGGACCGGACCAGATCATAAATATGGATGAAGTGCCTTTGACGTTTGACCTGCCTCTCACTAGGACTGTTAACAAGAAAGGTGAATCGTCCATCACGTTGAGAACCACTGGCCACGAGATAACGAATTTCACTTGTGTTCTTGGCTGCACAGCATCTGGATTAAAGCTTCCGCCAATGGTGATTTTTAAGCGGATTACAATGCCAAAAGAAAAGATCCTGAAAGGCATCTCCTTTAAAGTCAACAAGAAAGGGTGGATGATGGAAAGCGTAATGAATGAGTGGCTGAATGAGTGCTACGTCAAGCGCCCTGGAGGATTCTTTCGCCCAAAAAAGCTTTGCTCGTTTTGGACAGCATGAGGGCCCATATAACGGATTATATGAAAGCAGCCATCAAGAGCACAAACTCGATTCCAGCTGTGATTCCTGGGGGCACAACGAAGCATTTGCAGCCACTCGACATCAGTGTCAATCGTGCGTTCAAAGTGGCACTACGCGTTCAGTGGGAGGCGTGGATGACTAGCGGCGATATATCATTCACCAAAACTGGTCGCATGCGAAAAGCAACTTTCGCTCAAGTTTGCGAGTGGATCCTGATAGCGTGGAGGAGTGTCAAAACATCCACGATCATTAACGGGTTCCGAAAGGCTGGACTGCTGCGTGATGAAGAGGAGGACGCCGCCACAGCTGAGGCCCTTCAGAGGCTGTTCGATTCCGACAGTGACGAAGAGGAGTTCGTTGGTTTTGAGAGCGTCAACGAAGGAGAGAGGAGAGTGGCTGGACGGCCACCCTGAGCCTGTTCGTTTCCGACACTGAAGATGAGGACTTTGGTGGTTTTAGTACGCAGGAAGAAGACGGAGATGAGGATTAATGACTTGACTTTTCTGGTTACAGCCGTGTACTGCACCTTAGCCTAAAAGATGAAGATGAGGATTAATTACTTTTCTGGTAGGCTGATTACCGTATATTTTAAGCAGCCGTGTTGCTGCAACTTTAGGTTTACGCGCTTACTGTCGTGTTACAGGCACTTTATTTTGCACTTTAAAAAAAACACATTTAATTTAGCCATTGATATTCCCTCGTCAAGCGCTGTAAGCTTTGTTTTTTGTTATGGTACTACTGTAGGCTATAATGTAGATAAATATTCAAAGATGTGCACACTTTTTCAAGGTTTTTCAAAAATAACCAAACTTAAGTGGTTAAATGATTGTGACGCTGTTAACTAATTTTGCTGGAATACGTTATGCAAATATGCAACTTGTTTGTTGAAATGTTAATAAATGGGAGCTTCCTCAAGCAGCCATCTCTTTCACGACAATCCCCTCTGTGCACGAACCCTTACATATGGTAATTAAACATTAAAACACCTGCGGCTTATAGTCCAGTGCAGCTTATATATGTACACATCATTCAATTTAGCTGCTGCGGCTTATACTCCGGTGTGCCTTATAGTGCGGAAAATACGGTAAATCTGATACCTCACTGTCTGTTTTTTGACTGATACTGCTTTTTAAACTGGTCTGGTCAGTCTACTCAAATATTCGTACTATACATTCTCTCTACAAGCAATATTATGATCATTTCTAATAATGATACATTCATTTATGAATGGATATGGTGGGTTTCAGGACACTGATATATCTGAATAAGTTGTAAAAATATACTGCCACAATTTTCACCACCAAAGAATAGCAGTGTGGTTTTAATATGATTTGACTCTTTGCAGGCTGTCAGGCTGTCTAGTCACAGAGGAAGGCTGTGCTTCTCTGGTCTCAGCTCTGAGGTCAAACCCCTCACACCTGAGAGAGCTGGATCTGAGTAACAATGACCTGAAGGATTCAGGAGTGAAGCTGCTCTCTGCTGGACTGGGGAATCCCCACTGTAAACTGGAGACGCTGAGGTCAGTATTCCTGTAGTTGGTCAACAAGTGATAACTGTTCACCAGATCCACATGTGTTTACCAGGCACACATAGTCCACACCATATGTGTTTGGACAGTGAAGCTTACAGTTTTACATTTGGTGCTATGCTCCAGCATTTTGGATTTGAGATAGAAAGTTTCATATTAGGCGACAGTACAGAATGTCACCTTTTATTTGAGGATATTTTCATACATATCTGTTTTACCATTTAGATACGAAAGCACTTTATGTGTCTAGTTCTCCCATTTGAAGAAGTCGTAATTATTTGGACAAATTCATTTAGTCAGAAGTTTAGTATTTGGTCCCATATTCCTTACCCACAGTGATTACATCAAGCTTGTGATTCTACAAACTTGTTGAATGCATTGGCAGTTTGTCTTGGTTGTGTTTTAGATGATGTTTTTCCTAATAGAAACTGAATGGTGAATAATGTCCTGTCATTTTGGAGTCACTTCACTTGTATTGTCAGTAAGAATAGAATATGTTTCTGAACACTTCTACATTCATGTGGATGCTACTATGATTATGAATAATCATGAATGAATCGTGAATGATGATGAATGAGAAAGTTACAGAGGCACAAGGATCATACCCCCTCTGTTATTGGTAATGGTGAGAGGTTAGCATGTTTTTGTCAGTGTTGATGTGGATGCAGTTGAGGAGTCAGCTCACGACGAACGTCCTCTCGTAGGCTGCATCGATAGTGGTCGATGAGGGCCCTCTCATTCCACCCCGCCGCCTTAACCAGGGAAGCCCCAGCACCACAGGATACGCAGGAGAGTCGATCAGATAAAACTGAATGATCTCCTCATGACCCCCCTGCGTAGTCATCTTAAGTGGTACTGTGACTTCTCTAATCAACCCCGACCCCAGCGGCCGGCTGTCTAGGGCATGAACAGGGAAGGGGGCTTCCACCGGCCGAAGGGTAATTCCTAACCTAGAACAAAATTCACGATCAACAAAATTCCCAGCTGCGCCTGGAATCTACTAGCGCCTTATGCTGGGAATGAGGTGCCACCTGTGGAAATCTACAGGTATACACAGGTGACCAACAGAGAGCTCTGGGTAAGTGGGGCGCCTACTCACCTGAAATGACTCCCCAGTGCGTGACCTGTTGTCCCCTCTCCCAGGAGACCCTCCCCAGCACCTAGCTGCAGTGTGCCCTCCACGGCCACCGTTGGTGCAGGGGACGGCCCCCCTCGGGTTCTCTCACCTCCTCTCCCTAGCGCCAGCACCCCGAGCTCCATGGGAATCGGCTCGGGAGGTGCTGGAGGATGGAATGGGACGACCCCCCAACGGGACGTCCTCGGGTAGCCAGCAGGGTGTCAAGACGGATGGAAATGTCCACCAACTGGTCGAAGGATAGGTTGGTGTCCCTGCAGGCCAGCTCACGACGAACGTCCTCTCGTAGGCTGCATCGATAGTGGTCGATGAGGGCCCTCTCATTCCACCCCGCCGCCTTCCCCTCAGGTGGATGATCGAACACTGCCCTGAAGCGGCGGGAGAACTCCGCGTAGGTGATGGTGGCGGCGTCTATTCCCCTCCATTCGGCGTTGGCCCACTCCACCGCCTTGCCGGAGAGACAGGAGATGAGGGCGGAGACGCTCTCGTATCCCGAGGGCGCCGGGTGGATGGTGGCCAGGTAGAGTTCCACCTGCAGGAGGAACCCCTGACACCCGGCTACGGTACCATCATATGCCCTCGGGAGCGAGAGCCGAATGCCGCTGGGTTCCGGTGCTGGGAGAGGAGGACTGGCCGATGGTGATGGTAAGGTGTGCGAAGGTGTGGGCACCTCTCCGGTGACCAAACGGCGTAGAGTGTTGGACACCTCGTTCATGGCGGCCCCAAGTTGCCGGATCATGGTGTCTTGATCGCTGATCCGTTCCTCCAGCGACTTGGGTGCCGCCGCTGCTCCTGCTGACTCCAAGGTGGTGTGTTATTCTGTCAGTGTTGATGTGGATGCGGTTGAGGTGTCAGACGCAGGACGCATAGGCTGAGTCAAATAAGACTTTACTAACTGTATAAACAGTACAAAAAATAAAGGGCCTCAAACAAGGAGGCGAGCGACAACGCAACACAGTGCGTCACAATAAACAAAGTCCAGAGTACTGCACAGGCGACACCAACGGACAGGCGGACAATAACACACAAACTAACGAAAGCAACACAGGAAACTTATAGGGCACATAATCAGACTCAAACGGACACAGGTGTAACAGACAGACCAAACCAAACGCACATCGAAACATTCAACGGTGGCAGCTAGTACTCCGGGGACGACGAACGCCGAAGCCTGCCCGAGCAAGGAGGAGGAGCAGTCTCGGCAGAATTCGTGACAGTTTTGATGTAGCCTCTATAACTTTCTCACTCATTATTATTCATGATTCATTCTTAATTGTTCTTAATCATGGCATTATTAAGATTAATTTAGTAGTGTTTAGAAACATGTTATCTACTCACTTAGATTGAAGATGAATCTAGTCATCATCCACCATTCAGTTACTATTGGACAAAACATAACCCAAAACACAACCAAAACTAACTGCAAATGCAACCAACGAGTTTGGGACCAAATACTAAACTTTTGGCTACTTTAATAAACTATAAGTGAATTGGTCAGAATACTTATGAATTCTTCAAATAGGGGGACTAGATACATAAAGTGCTTTCATTTCTAAATGACGAAACAGATATGTATGAAAATACCCTCAAATAAAAGGTGACAATATATACTGTCACCTCATACGAAACATTTGATCTCAAATCCTAAATGTATAGAGCCACAATTAAAATGTTATCTTCACTGTCAAAATAGATATGGTGTGGACTGTATACTCAATACAATCTAAATCTGATACCTCACTGTCTGTCTTTTGACTGATACTGCTTTTTAAACTGGTCTGGTCAGTCTACTCAAATATTTGTACTATACATCTTTCTATCTACAAGCAATACTTTGATAATTTGTCATTTCTAATAATGATACATTCATTTATGAATAGATATGGCAGGTTTCAGGACACTGATATATCTTAATATGTAGAAAAAATATACTGCCACTATATTCACCACCAAAGAATAGCAGTGTGGTTTTAATATGATTTGACTCTTTGCAGGCTGCCAGGCTGTCTAGTCACAGAGGAAGGCTGTGTTGCTCTGGTCTCAGCTCTGAGTTCAAACCCCTCACACCTGAGAGAGCTGGACCTGAGCTACAATCACCCAGGAGACTCAGGAGTCAGACTGCTCTCTGCTGTACTGGGGAATCCCCACTGTAAACTGGAGACTCTGAGGTCAGTATTAATTTACATTTACATTTTAGTCATTTAGCAGACGCTCTTATCCAGAGCGACTTACAGTTACTGAGTGCATACATATTTTTATTTTATTTTTCATACTGGCCCCCCGTGGGAATCGAACCCACAACCCTGGCGTTGCAAACGCCATGCTCTACTACATCCCTGAGTAGTCCTGTAGTTGGTCAACAAGTGATAACTGTTCACCAGATCCACATGTGTTTACCAGGAGCACATAGTCCACACCATATGTGTTTGGACAGTGAAGCTTACAGTTTTAAATTTGGTGCTATGCTCCATCATTTTGGATTTGAGATATAATGTTTCATATTAGGCAACAGTACAGAATGTCACCTTTTATTTGAGGATATTTTCATACATATCTGTGTTACTGTTTAGAAATGAAAGCACTTTATGTATCTACTTCTCCCATTTGTATATGTCGTAATAATTCGGACATATTCACTTATATTGGATTAAAGTAGTCATACGTTTAGTATTTGGTCACATATTCCTTACCCACAGTGATTACATCAAGCTTGTGATTCTACAAACTTGTTGAATACATTTGCAGTTTGTCTTGGTTGTGTTTTAGATTATATGTTTTTCCTAATAGAAACTGAATGATGAATAATGTCCTGTCATTTTGGAGTCACTTCACTTGTATTGTCAGTAAGAATAGAAGATGTTTCTGAACACTTCTACATTCATGTGGATGCTACTATGATTATGAATAATCATGAATGAATCGTGAATGATGATGAATGAGAAAGTTACAGAGGCACAACGATCATACCCCCTCTGTTATTGGTAATGGTGAGAGGTTAGCATGTTTTGTTGTAGCCTCTGTAACTCTCTCACTCATTATTATTCATGATTAATTCATGATCTTTCTTAATCAACGCATCATCAGGATTAATTTAGTTGTGTTTAGAAACATGTTATCTACTCACTTAGACAGAAAATTACTCCAGTCATCATCCACCATTCAGTTACTGTTGGGCAAAACATAATCCAAAACACAACCAAAACGAACTGCAAATGCAACCAACGAGTTTGGGACCAAATACTATACTTTTGACTACTTTAATACACTATAAGTGAATTGGTCAGAATACTTATAACTTCTTCAAATAGTGGGACTAGACACATAAAGTGCTTTCATTTCTAAACGGTGAAACAGATATGTATGAACATACCCTCAAATAAAAGATGCAATTATATCCTGTCACCTAATATGAAACATTTGATCTCAAATCCAAACTGCTGGAGTATAGAGCCAAATTTAAAATGTTATCTTCACTGTCAAAATAGATATGGTGTGGAATTTATACCCATAAGTGTAAAATGTCTTAATTCTCAGCACTTATCCGACCAATTTTCTACTCTGAGACACTTTGTGGATATGGGCCCAGATCTCAAAATATTGTTATAAAAAAACATAGAATGTTTGCTTTACATAATTTAATAAATGAATATTACTAATGTAAGCCACTGTAAAGACTGGGTTTAGTTTATTGTGTGGCTCTGCTCATGTCCGTGTTCTGGAACTGTCCGCGTACCCGTACAGAACTGTCCGCGACCACGTACGGTTTGGCGCCAAGCATATCGTCCAGTTACGCGCAGAGTGGGCTGAGGTGATCTTGGGGAACAACGACGGAGTTCGTTACAGTGTTGAGACACCGAAGTTTATTGTTCAATTTGCTTTTTTGCGTAATGGTCAGTGACAGTATGAGTGTAGCCAGATCCTTTTCACTCGCTATCCTTGTTTCATCTTGTGTGGTTCACCGGATTCGTCATCATCCTCGAGGGACAGACGAACGACCTGCTAGTTAGCCAAGCTAGTCGGTACAGCTAGCTAAGCTAGCTACTCTACCAGCAGCATCCTAGTTATCCTAGCTACCACTACATCATCACCGGCTGCCTGCATTTCTTGTGGACCGATGGAGCTCCCTGGTTGTTTCTTCCACCTGTTAAATACCGTGGAGGGCTTCTCCCTCTCTCGTTGACGGATGCTGGCTTCCTACGCTCCCTCTGTGCGGTTCTCCTCTCTTATCTAGATGGACGGTAACATTAGTGTTTAAGCCCTCTGTGTCCAAGGACCAAACGTTTGAATATAATTTTTTTAATGCTTTTTTTCTGAGAAAAACTAGTTCATTGCATCCGCCATGGAGCCCAGTTTCATAATATTACCTTCTGTCCCTGGTTATGAAGTAATCGCGAAAAAACAGGCCTTATGTTCGGACATTTTTCACCCTACCAGCTCCTATTAGTTCTATTGAGCTCCGTGACACCGACTCGCCTTCAGAACGTTCTATTCCCAGCCCATTGTTCTGCGTCACAATGCCAGCTTCACTATTGTTATCAATGAGACCTGCCTGCGTTTACCCTGTAGGTTTACCTCAGGTAACTTATTATTAACAAGGTTACGGCTACTTGGTGAGCGTTAACACTGTAGGTTTACCTCAGGTAACTTATTATTAACAAGGTTACGGCTACTTGGTGAGCGTTAACCCTGTAGGTTTACCTCAGGTAACTTATTATTAACAAGGTTACGGCTACTTGGTGAGCGTTAACCCTGTAGGTTTACCTCAGGTAATTTATTATTAACAAGGTTACAGCTACTTGGTGAGCGCGCACACTGTTCACCTGATTACACGTTGTGGTCACCAATAGTGAGGTGAGACACAGGTTATGAGGCGATGGCTGGCGAATAGCCATCAAACATTAAACATTTTCTGGTCATGGTTAACCATATTTGTTTTAAGAAAGAAGTGTACAATCTAAACAAAATGCATGTCCCTGTCCACTTTTTCAAGATGTGGCCGATTTAAACAGCCAGAAGACATTTTTTAATTAAGAAATAACAATTTATTTGACGACTTGTTGTTTCTAAATGACTGCTGGGTAATTTGATATGCATCTAAATATTCGTTCATAGGCATCAAATTGAGCGAATGCTGCGCAGGTTCACTGAGTTGCAAACCAAATGGGTATAATGATGTGATTGTTGTCTAATCGGGTGGTCTAGCTAATGGATTTGTAGATCTGATGCAGTTGCTACCTCAGATTATGAGCCTAGCAAGTGTCATGAATGAGTTATGTAGTACCCAAAGACGGCCACAGGGAGGCGCAATAGAGCTATAAACCCATACTGTTTTTTTGCCATAATAACCATAAACCTAACATTCATTCAAATGTATTTATAATGCACTCTCTGTTCACCTCGTTGTGGTCATTATTGTCGGCAAGGAATATGGGACCAAATACTAAACATTTGACTACTTTAAAACACAATAAGTGAATTGGTCAGAATACTTATGACTTCTTCAAATAGGGGGACTAGATACATAAAGTGCATTTATTTTTCTAAATGGTGAAAGAGATATGTATGAAAATACCCTCAAATAAAAGGTGACATTATATACTGTCACCTCATATGAAACATTTGTTTTAAAATCCAAAATGTTGGAGTACAGAGCCACATTTCAAATGTTAGCTTAACTGTCAAAATAGATATGGTGTGGACTGTATACTCAATACAATCTAAATCTGATACCTCACTGTCTGTCTTTTGACTGATACTGCTTTTTAAACTGCTCTGGTCAGTCTACTCAAATATTTGTACTATACATTTTTCTCTCTACACACAATATTATGATAATTTCTAATAATGATACATTCATTTATGAATAGATATGGCAGGTTTCAGGACTCTGATGTATCTGAATATGTTGAAAAAATATACTGCCACTATTTTCACCACCAACGAATAGCAGTGTGGTTTTAATATGATTTGACTCTTTGCAGGCTGTCAGGCTGTCTAGTCACAGAGGAAGGCTGTGTTGCTCTGGTCTCAGCTCTGAAGTCAAACCCCTCACACCTGAGAGAGCTGGACCTGAGCTACAATCACCCAGGAAACTCAGGAGTCAGACTGCTCTCTGCTGGACTGGAGGATCCACACTGCAGACTGGAGAAACTCAAGTATGTAGAGGGTTTATGTCAATGTTCATATCAGACATGTTGGAGTTATCAGGCTAGTTAAGACAAACATTCTGACCACCACTTGGACTAAGTTATATAAAGACTGTGTGTGTGTGTGTGTGTGTGTGTGTGTGTGTGTGTGTGTATGTGTGTGTTTGTGTTCTGTGTGTGCACGTGTATCAGTACACACACAGAACACACACATGCACACACACACAGACTGGACACACACACACACACTGGACCCACACACTGGACACACACACACATACACACTGGACACACACACACACACACACACATACACTGGAAACACTTACACACTGGACACACACACACACTGGACACACACACAAACTGGACACACACACACACTCACACACACTAGGATTCATTTAGTAGTGTTTAGAAACATGTTATCTACTCACTTAGACAGAAGATGAATCTAGTCATCATCCACCATTTAGTTACTATCGGGCAAAACATAACCCAAAACAAACTGCAAATGCAACCAACGAGTTTGGGACCAAATACTGAACTTTTGACTACTTTAATACACTATAAGTGAATTTGTCAGAATACTTATGAATTCTTCAAATAGGGGGACTAGATACATAAAGTGCTTTCATTTCTAAATGTTGAAACAGATATGTATGAAAATACCCTCAAATAAAAGGTGACATTATATACTGTCACCTCATATGAAACATTTGATCTGAAATCCAAAATGCTGGAGTATAGAGCCACATTTAAAATGTTAGCTTCACTGTCAAAATATATATGGTGTGGACTGTATACTCAATACAATCTAAATCTGATACCTCACTGTCTGTCTTTTGACTGATACTGCTTTTTAAACTGCTCTAGTCAGTCTACTCAAATATTTGTACTATACATGTTTCTGTCTACACAAAATATTATGATAATTTCTAATAATGATACATTCATTTATGAATAGATATGGCAGGTTTCAGGACTCTGATGTATCTGAATATGTTGAAAAAATATACTGCCACTATTTTCACCACCAACGAATAGCAGTGTGGTTTTAATATGATTTGACTCTTTGCAGGCTGTCACACTGTCTAGTCACAGAGGAAGGCTGTGCTTCTCTGGTCTCAGCTCTGAAGTCAAACCCCTCACACCTGAGAGAGCTGGATCTGAGCTACAATCACCCAGGAGACTCAGGAGTCAGACTGCTCTCTGCTGGACTGGAGGATCCACACTGCAGACTGGAGAAACTCAAGTATGTAGAGGGTTGATGTCAATGTTCATATCAGACATGTTGGAGTTATCAGGCTAGTTAAGACAAACATTCTGACCACCACTTGGACTAAGTTATATAAAGACTGTGTGTGTGTGTGTGTGTGTGTGTGTGTGTGTGTGTGTGTGTGTGTGTATGTGTGTGTTTGTGTTCTGTGTGTGCACGTGTATCAGTACACACACAGAACACACACACACACACATGCACACACACACAGACTGGACACACACACACACACTGGACCCACACACTGGACACACACACACATACACACTGGACACACACACACACTGGACACACCAACACACACTTGACTCACACACGCTGGACACACACACAGGACACACACACACACACACACACACATACACTGGAAACACTTACACACTGGACACACACACACACTGGACACACACACAAACTGGACACACACACACACTCACACACACTAGGATTCATTTAGTAGTGTTTAGAAACATGTTATCTACTCACTTAGACAGAAGATGAATCTAGTCATCATCCACCATTTAGTTACTATCGGGCAAAACATAACCCAAAACAAACTGCAAATGCAACCAACGAGTTTGGGACCAAATACTGAACTTTTGACTACTTTAATACACTATAAGTGAATTTGTCAGAATACTTATGAATTCTTCAAATAGGGGGACTAGATACATAAAGTGCTTTCATTTCTAAATGTTGAAACAGATATGTATGAAAATACCCTCAAATAAAAGGTGACATTATATACTGTCACCTCATATGAAACATTTGATCTGAAATCCAAAATGCTGGAGTATAGAGCCACATTTAAAATGTTAGCTTCACTGTCAAAATAGATATGGTGTGGACTGTATACTCAATACAATCTAAATCTGATACCTCACTGTCTGTCTTTTGACTGATACTGCTTTTTAAACTGCTCTGGTCAGTCTACTCAAATATTCGTACTATACATTTTTCTCTCTACACACAATATTATGATTTTTTCTAATAATGATATATATATGGCAGGTTTCAGGACACTGATATATCTGAAAATGTTTAAATAATATACTGCCACATTTTTTCACCACCAAAGAATAGCAGTGTGATTTTAATATGATTTGACTCTTTTGCAGGCTGTCAGGCTGTCTAGTCACAGAGGAAGGCTGTGCTTCTCTGGTCTCAGCTCTGAAGTCAAACCCCTCACACCTGAGAGAGCTGGATCTGAGTAACAATGACCTGAAGGATTCAGGAGTGAAGCTGCTCTCTGCTGGACTGGGGAATCCCCACTGTAAACTGGAGACTCTGAGGTCAGTATTCCTGTATCACTCAATGAACACACACACTCTGGACACACACTGGACACACACACACACACAGGACACCCACACTATACACACACACACACTGGACACACACACACTAGACACACACACAAACACACACACTGGAAACACACTCATTGGACAACACACACACACACACACTGGACACACACACAAACACACACTGGACACACACACATACACACACACACTGGAGACACACACACATGCAATGATTAATTTAGTAGTGTTTAGAAACATGTTATCTACTGTTAATAATTATACATTCATTCATTTATATACAGTACCAATCAAACGTTTGGACACACATACTCTTTCAAGGGTTTTTCTTTATTTTTACTATTTTTTACATTGTAGAATAACAGTGAAGACATCAAAACTTTGAAATAACACATATGGAATCATGTAGTAACCAAAGAAGTGTTAAACAAATTAAAATATGTTTTATATTTGAGATTCTTCAACTAGCCACCCTTTGCCTTGATGACAGCTTTGCACACTCTTGGCATTCTCTCAACCAGCTTCACCTGGAATGCTTTTCCAACGGTCTTGAAGGAGTTCCCACATATGCTGAGCACTTGTTGGCTGCTTTTCCTTCACTCTGCGTTCCAACTCATCCCAAACCATCTCAATTGGGTTGAGGTTGGGTGATTGTGGAGGCCAGGTCATCTGATGCAGCACTCCATCACTATCCTTGGTCAGATAGCCCTTACACAGCCTGGAGGTGTGTTGGGTCATTGTCCTGTTGAAAAACAAATGATAGTCCCACTAAGCGCAAACCAGATGAGATGGCGTATCGCTGCAGAATGCTGTGGTAGCCATGCTGGTTAAGTGTGCCTTGAATTCTAAATAATTCACAGACAGTGTCACCAGCAAAGCACCCCCACACCATAACACCTCCTCCTCCATGCTTTACGGTGGGAACTACACATGCAGAGATCATCCGTTCACCTACTCTGCGTCTCACAAAGACACGGCGGTTGGAACCAAAAATCTCAAATTTGGACCCATCAGACCAAAGGACAGATTTCCACCGGTCTAATGTCCATTGCTCATGTTTCTTGGCCAAAGCAAGTCTCTTTCTTCTACAATGTAAAAATTAGTTTTAAATGTAAAAAAATACATTTGAATGAGTAGGTGTGTTCAAACTTTTGACTGGTAGAGTATACAGTTGAAGTCGGAAGTTAACATACACTTAGGTTGGAGTCATTAAAACTTGTTTTTCAACCACTCCACCAATTTCTTGTTAACAAACTATAGTGTTGGCAAGTCGGTTAGGACATCTACTTTGTGCATGACACAAGTAATTTTTCCAACAATTGTTTACAGACAGATTATTTCACTTATAATTCACTTCATCACAATTCCAGTGGGTCAGAAGTTGACATACACTAAGTTGACTGTGCCTTTAAACAGCTTGGAAAATTCCAGAAAATGATGTCATGGCTTTAGAAGCTTCTGATAGGCTAATTGACATCATTTGAGTCAATTGGAGGTGTACCTGTGGATGTATTTCAAGGCCTACCTTCAACCTCAGTGCCTCTTTGCTTGACATCATGGGAAAATCAAAAGAAATCAGCAAAGACCTCAGAAATAGAATTGTAGACCTCCACAAGTCTGGTTATCCTTGGGAGCAATTTCCAAACGCCTGAAGGTACCACGTTCATCTGTACAAACAATAGTACGCAAGTATTAACACCATGGGACCACGCTGCCGTCATACTGCTCAGGAAGGAGATGTGTTCTGTCCCCTAGAGATTAACGTACTTTGGTGCGAAAAGTGCAAATCAATCCCAGAACAACAGCAAAGGACCTTGTGAAGATGCTGGAGGAAACAGGTACAAAAGTATCTATTTCCACAGTAAAACAAGTCCTATATTTACATTTTTAGCAGACGCTCTTATCCAGAGCGACTTACAGTTAGTGAGTGCATACATTTTTCATACTGGCCCCCCGTGGGAATCGAACCCACAACCCTGGCGTTGCAAGCGCCATGCTCTACCAACTGAGGTACAGGAGGCCTATATAAACAGGTATAAATGTATCTATATCCACAGTAAAACGAGTCCTATATCGACATAACCTGAAAGGCTGCTCAGCAAGGAAGAAGCCACTGCTCCAAAACCTCCATAAAAAAGCTAAACTACGGTTTGCAACTGCACATTGGGACAAATATCGTACTTTTTTGAGAAATGTCCTCTGGTCTGATGAAACAAAAATATAACTGTTTGGCCATAATGACCATCGTTATGTTTGGAGGAAAAAGGGGGATGCTTGCAAGCCGAAGAACACCATCCCAACCATGAAGCACGGGGGTGGCAGCATCATGCTGTGGGGGTGCTTTGCTGCAGGAGGGCCTGGTGCACTTCACAAAATAGATGGCATCATGAGGAAGGAAAATATTATGTGGATATATTGAAGCAACATCTCAAGACATCAGTCAGGAAGTTAAAGCTGGTCGCAAATGGGTCTTCCAAATGGACAATGACCCCAAGCATACTTCCAAAGTTGTGGCAAAAAGGCTTAAGGACAACAAAGTCAAGGTATTGGAGTGGCCATCACAAAGCCCTGACCTCAATCCTATAGAAAATGTGTGGGCAGTACTGAAAAAGCGGTGCGAGCAAGGAGGCTTACAAACCTGACTCAGTTACACCAGCTCTGTCAGGAGGAATGGGCCAAAATTCACCCAAATTATTGTGGGAAGCTTGTGGATGGCTACCCGAAACGTTTGACCCAAGTTAAACAATTTAAAGGCAATGCTACCAAATACTAATTGAGTGTATATAAACTTCTGACCCACTGGGAATGTGATGAAAGAAATAAAAGCTGAAATAAATCATTCTCTCTACTATTATTCTGACATTTCACATTCTTAAAATAAAGTGGTGATCCTAACTGACCTAAGACAGGGAATCTTTACTACGATTAAATGTCAGGAATGATGAAAAACTGAGTTTGAAATGTATTTGGTTAAGGTGTATGTAAACTTCCGACTTCAACTGTATATACATATATGAATAGATATTCCAGGTTTCAGGACTCTGATGTATCTGAAAATGTTGAACAAACATATAGCAGTGTGATTTTAATAGGATTTTATTCTCGCAGGCTGTCAGGCTGTCTAGTCACAGACGGAGGCTGTGCTTCTCTGGTCTCAGCTCTGAAGTCAAACCCCTCACACCTGAGAGAGCTGGATCTGAGCTACAATCACCCAGGAGACTCAGGATTCAGACTGCTCTCTGCTGTACTGGGGGATCCACACTGTAAACTGGAGACTCTGAGGTCAGTATTCCTGTAGTTGGTCAACAAGTGATAACTGTTCACCAGATCCACATGTGTTTACCAGACACACATAGTCCACACCATATGTGTTTGGACAGTGAAGCTTACAGTTTTACATTTGGTGCTATGCTCCATCATTTTGGATTTGAGATAGAATGTTTCGTATTAGGTGACAGCATATAATGTCACCTTTTATTTGAGAGTATTTTCATACATATCTGTGTTACTGTTTAGAAATGAAAACACTTGATGTATCTCGTTCTTCCATTTGAAAAAGTCATAATAGTTTGGACATATTCACTTATATTGTATTAAAGTAGTCATAAGTTTAGTATCTGGTCCCATATTCCTTACCTGCAGTGATTACATCAAGCTTGTGATTCTATAAACTTGTTGAATGCATTTGCAGTTTGTCTTGGTTGTGTTTTGGATGATGTTTTTCCCAATAGAAACTGAATGGTGAATAATGTCCTGTCATTTTGGAGTCACTTCACTTGTATTTTCAGTAAGAATAGAAGATGTTTCTGAACACTTCTACATTCATGTGGATGCTACCATGATTATGAATAATCATGAATGAATCGTGAATAATGATGAATGAGAAAGTTACAGAGGAACAAGGATCATACCCCCTCTGTTATTGGTAATGGTGAGAGGTTAGCATGTTTTGTTGTAGCCTCTGTAACTTTCTCACTCATTATTATTCATGATTCATTCATGATTTTTCTTCATCATGGCATCATCAGGATTCATTCAGTAGTGTTTAGAAATGTTATCTACTCACTTAGACAGAAAATTACTCCAGTCATCATCCACCATTCAGTTACTATCGGGCAAAACATAACCCAAAACACAACCAAAACAAACTGCAAATGCAAACAAACAAGTTTGGGACCAAATACTAAACTTTTGACTACTTTAATAGACTATAAGTGAATTGGTCAGAATACTTATGACTTTTTCAAATAGGGGGACTAGATACATAAAGTGCTTTCATTTCTAAATGGTGAAACAGATATGTATGAAAATACCCTAAAAAAAAAGGCGACATTAAATACTGTCAGCTCATATGAAACATTTGATCTCAAATCCAAAATGTTGGAGTATAGAGCCACATTTAAAATGTTAGCTTCACTGTCAAAATAGATATGGTGTGGACTGTATACTCAATACAATCTAAATCTGATACCTCACTGTCTGTCTTTTGACTGATACTGCTTTTTAAACTGCTCTGGTCAGTCTACTCAAATATTCGTACTATACATTTTTCTCTCTACACACAATATTATGATTTTTTCTAATAATGATATATATATGGCAGGTTTCAGGACACTGATATATCTGAAAATGTTTAAATAATATACTGCCACATTTTTCACCACCAAAGAATAGCAGTGTGATTTTAATATGATTTGACTCTTTGCAGGCTGTCAGGCTGTCTAGTCACAGAGGAAGGCTGTGCTTCTCTGGTCTCAGCTCTGAAGTCAAACCCCTCACACCTGAGAGAGCTGGATCTGAGTAACAATGACCTGAAGGATTCAGGAGTGAAGCTGCTCTCTGCTGGACTGGGGAATCCCCACTGTAAACTGGAGACTCTGAGGTCAGTATTCCTGTATCACTCAATGAACACACACACTCTGGACACACACTGGACACACACACACACACACAGGACACCCACACTATACACACACACACACTGGACACACACACACTAGACACACACACAAACACACACACTGGACACACACTCATTGGACAACACACACACACACACACACTGGACACACACACAAACACACACTGGACACACACACATACACACATACACTGGAGACACACACACATGCAATGATTAATTTAGTAGTGTTTAGAAACATGTTATCTACTGTTAATGATTATACATTCATTCATTTATATACAGTACCAATCAAACGTTTGGACACACATACTCTTTCAAGGGTTTTTCTTTATTTTTACTATTTTTTACATTGTAGAATAACAGTGAAGACATCAAAACTTTGAAATAACACATATGGAATCATGTAGTAACCAAAGAAGTGTTAAACAAATTAAAATATGTTTTATATTTGAGATTCTTCAACTAGCCACCCTTTGCCTTGATGACAGCTTTGCACACTCTTGGCATTCTCTCAACCAGCTTCACCTGGAATGCTTTTCCAACGGTCTTGAAGGAGTTCCCACATATGCTGAGCACTTGTTGGCTGCTTTTCCTTCACTCTGCGTTCCAACTCATCCCAAACCATCTCAATTGGGTTGAGGTTGGGTGATTGTGGAGGCCAGGTCATCTGATGCAGCACTCCATCACTCTCCTTGGTCAGATAGCCCTTACACAGCCTGGAGGTGTGTTGGGTCATTGTCCTGTTGAAAAACAAATGATAGTCCCACTAAGCGCAAACCAGATGGGATGGCGTATCGCTGCAGAATGCTGTGGTAGCCATGCTGGTTAAGTGTGCCTGGAATTCTAAATAATTCACAGACAGTGTCACCAGCAAAGCACCCCCACACCATAACACCTCCTCCTCCATGCTTTACGGTGGGAACTACACATGCAGAGATCATCCGTTCACCTACTCTGCGTCTCACAAAGACACGGCGGTTGGAACCAAAAATCTCAAATTTGGACCCATCAGACCAAAGGACAGATTTCCACCGGTCTAATGTCCATTGCTCATGTTTCTTGGCCAAAGCAAGTCTCTTTCTTCTACAATGTAAAAATTAGTTTTAAATGTAAAAAATACATTTGAATGAGTAGGTGTGTTCAAACTTTTGACTGGTAGAGTATACAGTTGAAGTCGGAAGTTAACATACACTTAGGTTGGAGTCATTAAAACTTGTTTTTCAACCACTCCACCAATTTCTTGTTAACAAACTATAGTGTTGGCAAGTCGGTTAGGACATCTACTTTGTGCATGACACAAGTAATTTTTCCAACAATTGTTTACAGACAGATTATTTCACTTATAATTCACTTCATCACAATTCCAGTGGGTCAGAAGTTGACATACACTAAGTTGAATGTGCCTTTAAACAGCTTGAAAAAATTCCAGAAAATGATGTCATGGCTTTAGAAGCTTCTGATAGGCTAATTGACATCATTTGAGTCAATTGGAGGTGTACCTGTGGATGTATTTCAAGGCCTACCTTCAACCTCAGTGCCTCTTTGCTTGACATCATGGGAAAATCAAAAGAAATCAGCAAAGACCTCAGAAATAGAATTGTAGACCTCCACAAGTCTGGTTCATCCTTGGGAGCAATTTCCAAACGCCTGAAGGTACCACGTTCATCTGTACAAACAATAGTACGCAAGTATTAACACCATGGGACCACGCTGCCGTCATACTGCTCAGGAAGGAGATGTGTTCTGTCCCCTAGAGATTAACGTACTTTGGTGCGAAAAGTGCAAATCAATCCCAGAACAACAGCAAAGGACCTTGTGAAGATGCTGGAGGAAACAGGTACAAAAGTATCTATTTCCACAGTAAAACAAGTCCTATATTTACATTTTAGCAGACGCTCTTATCCAGAGCGACTTACAGTTAGTGAGTGCATACATTTTTCATACTGGCCCCCCGTGGGAATCGAACCCACAACCCTGGCGTTGCAAGCGCCATGCTCTACCAACTGAGGTACAGGAGGCCTATATAAACAGGTATAAATGTATCTATATCCACAGTAAAACGAGTCCTATATCGACATAACCTGAAAGGCTGCTCAGCAAGGAAGAAGCCACTGCTCCAAAACCTCCATAAAAAAGCTAAACTACGGTTTGCAACTGCACATTGGGACAAATATCGTACTTTTTTGAGAAATGTCCTCTGGTCTGATGAAACAAAAATATAACTGTTTGGCCATAATGACCATCGTTATGTTTGGAGGAAAAAGGGGGATGCTTGCAAGCCGAAGAACACCATCCCAACCATGAAGCACGGGGGTGGCAGCATCATGCTGTGGGGGTGCTTTGCTGCAGGAGGGCCTGGTGCACTTCACAAAATAGATGGCATCATGAGGAAGGAAAATATTATGTGGATTTATTGAAGCAACATCTCAAGACATTAGTCAGGAAGTTAAAGCTTGGTCGCAAATGGGTCTTCCAAATGGACAATGACCCCAAGCATACTTCCAAAGTTGTGGCAAAAAGGCTTAAGGACAACAAAGTCAAGGTATTGGAGTGGCCATCACAAAGCCCTGACCTCAATCCTATAGAAAATGTGTGGGCAGTACTGAAAAAGCGTGTGCGAGCAAGGAGGCTTACAAACCTGACTCAGTTACACCAGCTCTGTCAGGAGGAATGGGCCAAAATTCACCCAAATTATTGTGGGAAGCTTGTGGATGGCTACCCGAAACGTTTGACCCAAGTTAAACAATTTAAAGGCAATGCTACCAAATACTAATTGAGTGTATATAAACTTCTGACCCACTGGGAATGTGATGAAAGAAATAAAAGCTGAAATAAATCATTCTCTCTACTATTATTCTGACATTTCACATTCTTAAAATAAAGTGGTGATCCTAACTGACCTAAGACAGGGAATCTTTACTATGATTAAATGTCAGGAATGATGAAAAACTGAGTTTGAATGTATTTGGTTAAGGTGTATGTAAACTTCCGACTTCAACTGTATATACATATATGAATAGATATTCCAGGTTTCAGGACTCTGATGTATCTGAAAATGTTGAACAAACATATAGCAGTGTGATTTTAATAGGATTTTATTCTTGCAGGCTGTCAGGCTGTCTAGTCACAGAGGGAGGCTGTGCTTCTCTGGTCTCAGCTCTGAAGTCAAACCCCTCACACCTGAGAGAGCTGGATCTGAGTAACAATGACCTGAAGGATTCAGGAGTGAAGCTGCTCTCTGCTGAACTGGGGAATCCCCACTGTAAACTGGAGACTCTGAGGTCAGTATTCCTGTAGTTGGTCAACAAGTGATAACTGTTCACCAGATCCACATGTGTTTACCAGGCACACATAGTCCACACCATATGTGTTTGGACAGTGAAGCTTACAGTTTTACATTTGGTGCTATGCTCCATCATTTTGGATTTGAGATAGAATGTTTCATATTAGGTGACAGCATATAATGTCACCTTTTATTTGAGAGTATTTTCATACATATCTGTGTTACTGTTTAGAAATGAAAACACTTGATGTATCTAGTTCTTCCATTTGAAAAAGTCATAATAATTTGGACATATTCACTTATATTGTATTAAAGTAGTCATACGTTTAGTATTTGGTCCCATATTCCTTACCTGCAGTGATTACATCAAGCTTGTGATTCTACAAACTTGTTGAATGCATTTGCAGTTTGTCTTGGTTGTGTTTTGGATTATGTTTTTCCCAATAGAAACTGAATGGTGAATAATGTCCTGTCATTTTGGAGTCACTTCACTTGTATTGTCAGTAAGAATGGAAGATGTTTCTGAACACTTCTTCATTCATGTGGATGCTACTATGATTATGAATAATCATGAATGAATCGTGAATAATGATGAATGAGAAAGTTACAGAGGAACAAGGATCAAACCCCCTCTGTTATTGGTAATGGTGAGAGGTTAGCATGTTTTGTTGTAGCCTCTGTAACTTTCTCACTCATTATTATTCATGATTCATTCATGATTTTTCTTAATCATGTCATCATCAGGATTAATTTAGTAGTGTTTAGAAACATGTTATCTACTCACTTAGACAGAAAATTACTCCAGTCATCATCCACCATTCAGTTACTATCGGGCAAAACATAACCCAAAACACAACCAAAACAAACTGCAAATGCAAACAAACAAGTTTGGGACCAAATACTAAACTTTTGACTACTTTAATACACTATAAGTGAATTGGTCAGAATACTTATGACTTTTTCAAATAGGGGGACTAGATACATAAAGTCCTTTCATTTCTAAATGGTGAAACAGATATGTATGAAAATACCCTAAAAAAAAAAAGGCGACATTAAATACTGTCACCTCATACGAAACATTTGATCTCAAATCCAAAATGTTGGAGTATAGAGCCACATTTAAAATGTTAGCTTCACTGTCAAAATAGATATGGTGTGGACTGTATACTCAATACAATCTAAATCTGATACCTCACTGTCTGTCTTTTGACTGATACTGCTTTTTAAACTGCTCTGGTCAGTCTACTCAAATATTCGTACTATACATTTTTCTCTCTACACACAATATTATGATTTTTTCTAATAATGATATATATATGGCAGGTTTCAGGACACTGATATATCTGAAAATGTTTAAATAATATACTGCCACATTTTTCACCACCAAAGAATAGCAGTGTGGTTTTAATATGATTTGACTCTTTGCAGGCTGTCAGGCTGTCTAGTCACAGAGGAAGGCTGTGCTTCTCTGGTCTCAGCTCTGAAGTCAAACCCCTCACACCTGAGAGAGCTGGATCTGAGTAACAATGACCTGAAGGATTCAGGAGTGAAGCTGCTCTCTGCTGAACTGGGGAATCCCCACTGTAAACTGGAGACTCTGAGGTCAGTATTCCTGTAGTTGGTCAACAAGTGATAACTGTTCACCAGATCCACATGTGTTTACCAGGCACACATAGTCCACACCATATGTGTTTGGACAGTGAAGCTTACAGTTTTAAATTTGGTGCTATGCTCCAGCATTTTGGATTTGAGATAGAATGTTTCATATTAGGCAACAGTACAGAATGTCACCTTTTATTTGAGGGTATTTTCATACATATCTGTGTTACTGTTTAGATATGAAAGCACTTTATGTGTCTAGTTCTTCCATTTGAAAAAGTCGTAATAATTTGGACATATTCACTTATATTGTATTAAAGTAGTCATAAGTTTAGTATTTGGTCCCATATTCCTTACCTGCAGTGATTACACCAAGCTTGTGATTCTACAAACGTGTTGAATGCATTTGCAGTTTGTTTTAGTTGTGTTTTGGATTATGTTTTTCCCAATAGAAACTGAATGGTGAATAATGTCCTGTCATTTTGGAATCACTTCACTTGTATTGTCAGTAAGAATAGAAGATGTTTCTGAACACTTCTACATTCATGTGGATGCTACTATGATTATGAATAATCATGAATGAATCGTGAATGATGATGAATGAGAAAGTTACAGAGGAACAAGGATCATACCCCCTCTGTTATTGGTAATGGTGAGAGGTTAGCATGTTTTGTTGTAGCCTCTGTAACTTTCTCACTCATTATTATTCATGATTCATTAAATATTTTTTCTTAATCATGGCATCATCAGGATTAATTTAGTAGTGTTTAGAAACATGTTATCTACTCACTTAGACAGAAAATTACTCCAGTCATCATCCACCATTCAGTTACTATTGGGCAAAACATAACCCAAAACACAACCAAAACAAACTGCAAATGCAACCAACGAGTTTACAACCAAATACTCAACTTTTGACTACTTTAATACACTATAAGTGAATTGGTCAGAATACTTTTGACTTCTTCAAATAGGGGACTAGATACATAAAGTGCTTTCATTTCTAAACGGTGAAACAGATATGTATTAAAATACCCTCAAATAAAAGGTGACATTATATACTGTCACCTCATATGAAACATTTGATCTCAAATCCAAAATGCTGGAGTACAGAGCCACATTTAAAATGTTAGCTTCACTGTGAAAATATATATGGTGTGGACTGTATACTCAATACAATCTAAATCTGATACCTCACTGTCTGTCTTTTGACTGATACTGCTTTTTAAACTGCTCTGGTCAGTCTACTCAAATAGTTGTACTATACATGTTTCTCTCTACAAGCAATATTATGATAATTTCTAATAATGATACATTAATTTATGAATAGATATGGCAGGTTTCAGGACACTGATGTATCTGCAAATATAGAAAAAATATACTGCCACTATTTTCACCACCAAAGAATAGCAGTTTGGTTTTAATATGATTTGACTCTTTGCAGGCTGTCAGGCTGTCTAGTCACAGAGGAAGGCTGTGCTTCTCTGGTCTCAGCTCTGAAGTCAAACCCCTCACACCTGAGAGAGCTGGACCTGAGTAACAATGACCTGAAGGATTCAGGAGTGAAGCTGCTCTCTGCTGGACTGGGGAATCCCCACTGTAAACTGGAGACTCTGAGGTCAGTATTCCTGTAGTTGGTCAACAAGTGATAACTGTTCACCAGATCCACATGTGTTTACCAGGCACACATAGTCCACACCATATGTGTTTGGACAGTGAAGCTTACAGTTTTACATTTGGTGCTTTGCTCCAGCCTTTTGGATTTGAGATAGAATGTTTCATATTAGGTGACAGTATATAATGTCACCTTTTATTTGAGGTTATTCATACATATCTGTGTTACTGTTTAGAAATGAAAGCACTTTATGTATCTAGTTCTCCCATTTGAAAAGGTCTTAATTATTTGGACATATTCACTTATATTGTATTAAAGTAGTCATAAGTTTAGTATTTGGTCCCATATTCCTTACCTGCAGTGATTACATCAAGCTTGTGATTCTATAAACTTGTTGAATACATTTGCAGTTTGTCTTGGTTGTGTTTTGGATGATGTTTTTCCCAATAGAAACTGAATGGTGAATAATGTCCTGTCATTTTGGAGTCACTTCACTTGTATTGTCAGTAAGAATAGAAGATGTTTCTGAACACTTCTACATTCATGTGGATGCTACCATGATTATGAATAATCATGAATGAATTGTGAATGATGATGAATGAGAAAGTTACAGAGGAACAAGGATCATACCCCCTCTGTTATTTGTGATGGTGAGAGGTTAGCATGTTTTGTTGTAGCCTCTGTAACTTTCTCACTCATTAATATTCATGATTCATTCATGATTTTTCTTAATCATGTCATCATCAGGATTAATTTAGTAGTGTTTAGAAACATGTTATCTATTCACTTAGACAGAAAATTACTCCAGTCATCATCCATCATTCAGTTACTATTGGACAAAACATAACCCAAAACACAACCAAAACAAACTGCAAATGCAACCAATGAGTTCACAACCAAATACTCAACTTTTTGACAACTTTAATACACTATATGTCAAATGGTCAGAATACTTATGACTTTTTTAAATAGGGGGAATAGATACATAAAGTACTTTCATTTCTAAACGGTGAAAAAAAATATACTGCCACTATTTTCATCACCAAAGAATAGCAGTGTGGTTTTAATATGATTTGACTCTTTGCAGGCTGTCAGGCTGTCTAGTCACAGAGGAAGGCTGTGCTTCTCTGGTCTCAGCTCTGAAGTCAAACCCCTCACACCTGGAGAGCTGGACCTGAGCTACAATCACCCAGGAGACTCAGGAGTCAGACTGCTCTCTGCTGGACTGGAGGATCCACACTGCAGACTGGAGAAACTCAAGTATGTAGAGGGTTTATGTCAATGTTCATATCAGACATGTTGGAGTTATCAGGCTAGTTAAGACAAACATTCTGACCACCACATGGACTAAGTTATATAAAGACTGTGTGTGTGTGTGTGTTTGTGTGTGTGTGTGTGAGTCCAGTGTGTGTGTGTGTCCAGTGCGTGTGTGTGTGTCCAGTGTGTGTGTTAGTGTTAGTGTGAGTGTGTGTGTGTGTGTGTGTGTGTGTGTGTGTGTATGTGTGTGTCGAGTGCGTGAGTGTGTGTGTGTGTGTTTGTGGGTCCACACACTGGACAAAACCACAAACTGGACACACACACACACACACACAATGGACACACAAGCACACTGGATACACACTGGACTCACACACACACACTGGACACACACACACACTGGACACACACATACACACTGGACACACACTGGACAGACACACACACACACACACTGGACACACACACAGAGTGGACACACACACAGAGGACACACACCTACACACACTGGACACACACACACACTGGGCACACACACACACGCACACACACACTGGACACAAATGCACACTGGACAAACACACACACACCTACACACACACACAGGACACACACACACTGGACACACACACAAACACACTGGACACACACTGGACTCACACACACACACACACACACACACTGGACACACACATACACACTGGACACACACACACAAACTGGACACGCACACACACACTGGACACATACACACAAAGGACACACACACACACACACACTGGACACACACACACTTGACACACATACACACACACACACTGGTCCCAGACACACAAAAAGGAAACACACACACAAATACACACACACACAGACAGTGGACACACACAAACACACACACTGGACACACACACACACTCACACACTAGACCCACACACACACACAGACACACACACACACTGGACCCACACACACACACACTAGACACACACACACACACTCACACACACTAGACACACGCACTGGACACACACACAGACTGGACACACACACAGACTGGACACACACACACACTGGGCACACACACACACACACACACACACACTGGACACACACGCACACAGGACAAACACACACACCTAACACACACACACAGGACACACAGACACACTGGACACACACACTGGACACACACTGGACACACACACATACACACACACACTGGACACACACACACACTTGACACACATACACACACAAACTGGACACACACACACACACACACACACTGGTCCCAGACACACAAAAAGGAAACACACACACACACACAGACACACACACACACACACACACTGGACCCACACACACACACTGGACACACACACACACTCACACACAATGGACATACACACACACACACACACACACTGGACACACACGCACACTGGACAAACACACACACAGCTACACACACACACAGGACACACACACACTGGACACAAACACACTGGACACACACTGGACTCACACACACACACTGGACACACACACACACACACACACACTTGACACACATACACACACAAACTGGATACACACACACACACACACACACTGGTCCTAGACACACAAAAAGGAAACACACACACAAATACACACAGACACACACACACACACCACACACACACTGGACACACGCACACTGGATACACACACACACACACAGACACACACACACACATACAAAAATTTTTACCACAGCTTGTACAAAGTTATATGCTGACTGTGTGTGTGTGTGTGTGTGTGTGTGTGTGTGTGTGTGTGTGTGTGTGTGTGAGTTCAGGTGTATCCCTCAATGACTGTATGTTTTTCTGCTTACCGCTACAGTGTGGAACATGGTGTAGAGATCACAATGAAACCTGGACTTAGAAAATGTGAGTGTTGACTGCTGTGAAGAATATGACTAAGAATAAGTCTTAATTCAAGTGAAGTCAAAGTCAAAGACCACCATCATTACTTACTTGGTCATATTAAATATCAGCTATAGTTCTACAGAAGCACAATGCATGCATGAAGGTGTGTGTGTGTGTGTGTATGTTCAGGGTGTATGTGTATTCAGGATGTGTGTGTGTGTATGTAATTAATGTCTGTGTGTGTGTGTTGCGTGTTCGTGTTACGTTAGAAATGTGTGTGTGTGTGTGTGTGTGTGTGTCCAGTGTGTGTGTGTTCAGGATGTGTGTGTGTGTGTAATTAATGGGAAAAAGTGTGTTTTATATTACCATACAGTATAACATATGATCATTCAACAAGTCTCAAGTTACCTTAACTTCTCCTTTTGATACCTAGAAACATCTACATTAAATGAATTAGTGAAAAGTGAGTTAACATTCTAATGTGAATGATGATGATTTCTAATATTGTGTCTGGTTTCATCCATCAGATGTCTGTGATCTCACACTGGACCTAAACACAGTAAACAGATTCCTCTCTCTGTCTGAGGAGAACAGAAAGGTGACATGGAGGAGAGAGGAGCAGCCGTATCCTGATCACCCAGAGAGATTTGAGGGCCATAGACAGGTGCTGTGTAGAGAGGGTCTGACTGGGCGCTGTTACTGGGAAGTAGAGTGGAGTGGAGGGGCTGTTATAGGAGTTACATATAAAGGAATCAGCAGGAGAGGAGGGGGTAGTGACTGTTGGCTTGGAGGTAATGACAAGTCCTGGAGTCTTGACTGCTCAGGCAACAGTTACTCTGCCTGTCACAATAATAAGTCCACTCCCATAGACGTCCCCTCCTCCAGCTCCCACAGAGTAGGAGTGTATCTGGACTGGCCAGCCGGCACTCTGTCCTTCTACAGAGTCTCCTCTGACACACTGACCCACCTGAACACATTCCACTCCACATTCACTGAGCTCCTCTATCCAGGGTTTAGGGTTTGGGACTCGGTGTCCCTATGTTAAATACACACTGGACACTGTACACACAAACACACACACTAGACACACACACACACACACACACACACACACACACACACTGACACACTGGACACACACACTGGACACACACACACACTGGACACACACACTGACACACACTGGACACACAAACACACTTGATACACACACACTGTACACACAAACACACACACTGAACAAACACACTGAACACACACACACCGGACAAACACACACTGGACACACACACACACACGCACACACAGGACACACATACATTGATCACACACACTGGACAAACACACCCACACACACACTGGACACACACACACACACTGACAAACACACACACTGGACACACACACACACTGGACACACACACACACACACTGAACAAACACACTGAACACACACACACACACACACACACAGGACACACATACATTAGTCACACACACACTGGACACACACTGGACAAACACACCCACACACTGGACACTGGACACACACACTCTGGACACACACACACACTGGACACACACACACACACACTGAACACACACACACTGGACACACACACACACACACAGAGGACACACACACACTGGACACACACACTGGACACACACACACACACACACTGGACAAACACACACACACACAGGACACACACACACACAGGACACACACACACACACTGGACACACACACTCACACACACAGGACACACACACACACTGGACACACACACACACTGGACACACACACACACACACACACACTGGACAAACACACACACACACAGGACACACACACACTGGACACACACACACACTGGACACACACACACACACACACACCCAGGAAACACACACAGGACACACACACACTGGACACACACACACACACCTGACACACACACACACACAGGACACACACACACACTGGACACACACACACACACACACACTCTCACACACTGGACACACACACACACAGGAACACACACACACACACACACACACTGGACACACACACACACACACACACACTGGACACACACACACACTGGACACACACACACACACACTGGACACACACACTGGACACACACACATACGCTGGACACACACACACTCACACTGGACCCACACACGTACACACTGGCACACACACACACTGGACACACACACACCTGACACACACACAGGAAACCACACACACACACACACACACACACACACACACACACACACACACACACACACACACACACACACACACACACTGGACCCACACACACCTCATTTACATTTACATTTACGTCATTTAGCAGACGCTCTTATCCAGAGCGACTTACAGTTAGTGAGTGCATACATTTTTATTTATTTTTCATACTGGAATCGAACCCACAACCCTGGCGTTGCAAATGCCACGCCTACCAACTGAGCTACATCCCTGCCGGCCATTCCCTGCCCTACCCTGGAAGACGCTGGGCCAAACACACACACACACTGGACACACACACTGAACACACACACACACACTGACACTGAACACACACACATACTCTGACACACACACATTGAACACACATGCACACAGGCACACACACACACACACACACACACACTGGACACACACACACACACACGCACACACTGGACACACATACATACACTGAACACACACACACACTGAACACAAACACTGGACACACACACACTAGACACACACACACTGGACACACACACACACACACACACACACACTGGACACACACACACTGGACACACACACGCTGAACCCACACACACTTAACACACACACACACACTTGACACACACTCACACACACACACTGGACACACACACTCACACACTTGACATTTCTAACATGTCCTGATCTAGTGTTTCACCCCTGACCTCCTCACACCGTCTCACTGTCCATGTCTGCTTTTAGCTCCCACCTCTACTTCACTGTGTTATAATGGACCTTATGCTTGTTATGTCACCTCTGTAACCAGTTATCAAACATACTGACCTTTCTGACCCTATCCCATGGCCCTACTTTCTACAGCTGAACATTTAAATTCCTCTATGAGTTTTGTTTAGTGTCCATTTACTTATCCATGTATTTGTTGTATATTGGGGTTGTGCTGCAGAGCATCATGGGGGTTTGTATGTGTTGAGATGATCACGTTCCAGATAAATGGTTGAACTGATTCCTGTCTCCTGTCTCATCATTATTGAATTGTTATACAGACGTGGTTATGAAACCCACGAGACATAACAACAGATTGGTGATGAGTAAGTCTGAATCTACAGAAACTATTCTGTCTGGAAGAAGTGGGTTTTTACAACTGCTTAAAACTGTTATTTTCTGGGGTACAGTATAGGCTAATGTTAGCACAGTGTATTGCTAGCAGAGGCAAGTGCATAGTCGAGCTAGCTAAGAAAGAGCGTTAACCAGTGGTGTAAAGTACTTAAGTAAAAATACTTTAAAGTACTACTTAAGTCGTTTATTGGGGTATCTTTTTTTGACAACTTAAAGTATCTGTACTTTACTATTTATATTTTTGACAACTTTTACTTTCACTTCACTACATTCCTAAAGAAAATAATGTACTTTTTACTCCATACTGTCACGCTCTGGTTCCGGGACGTTGTTTATGAACCAGGGTGTGTTTGTATTGTTGGGTGTTGTGTGGGTTAGGTTGGGTATAGGGTGTGTTCGTTTTGTTGTGTGCTGTTTGGTTGGGGTGTCTAGGGGGTTGTCTTCCTTGTTTGTATTCATGTGACTCCCAATCGGAGGTAACGAGTGACAGCTGTCGGCTCGTTATCTCTGATTGGGAGCCATATTTAAACTGTGTGGTTTCACCTTGGTTTTGTGGGTTTTTGTTCCGTATTCAGATTTTGTAACTGTGGACTTCACTAGCCGTCTTTGTTTATTGTTTTTGTCGTTCGTGTCTTTACTCAAATAAAGTCATGTTCACTCAACGCGCTGCGCTTTGGTCTGCTCCTTTTGAAGACGGTCGTGACAGAAAAACCCACCACAAAAGGACCAAGCGGCGTGTCAAGCGGCAACAGGATCCACCTACACAGGATTTATATCCACCCATAAAGGATTCATGGACATGGGAGGAGATACTGGATGGTAAGGGGCCTTGGGCACAACCGGGAGAATATCGCCGTCCTCGTGAAGAGCTGGAGGCAGCTAAAGCCGAGAGGCGGCGATATGAGGAGGCAGCACGGAGGCAAGACTGGAAGCCTGTGGGTACTACCCAAGAATTTCTTGGGGGGGGGCTAAGAGGGAGTGTGGCGAAGTCAGGTAGGAGACCTGCGCCTACTCCCTGGACTGACCGTGGAGAGCGAGAGTACGGGCAGACACCGTGTTACGCAGTTGAGCGCATGGTGTCTCCTGTACGCAGGCATAGCCCGGTTCGGTACAGTCCAGCTCCACGTATCGGGCCGGGCCAGATTGAGTGTTGAGCCGGATGTCATGAAGCCGGTCCCACGCAGCAGGTCACCAGTGCGTCTCCTCGGCCGGCGTACATGGCACCAGCCTTACGCATGGTGTTCCCGGTTCGCCCACATAGGCCGGGTGCGGGTTATTCCACCTCCCCGTACTGGTCGGGGCGACGGGGAGCATCAACCCAGGTAAGGTTGGGCAGGCTCAGTGCTCAAGGGAGCCAGTACGCCTGCACGGTCCGGTATTTCCGGCGCCACCTCCTCGCTCCAGCCCAGTACCACCAGTACCTACACCACGCACCAGGTTTCCTGTGCGTCTTCAGAGCCCTGTGTCTCCTCCACGCACTGGCTCGATGGTGCGTGTCTCCAGCCCTTTACCACCAGTGCATACACCACGCACCAAGCCTCCTGTGTGTCCCCAGAGTCCTGTGCGTCCTGTTGTTGCTTCCCGCACTAGCCCTGAGATGCGTGTCCTCAGCCCGGTACCTCCTGTTCCGGCACCACGCACCAGGCCTACGATGCGCCTCAGACGGCCAGAGTCTGCCGTCTGCCCAACGGGGCCTGAACTGTCCGTCTGCCCAACGGGGCGCCTGAACTGCCCGTCTGCCCAACGCCGTCTGAACTGTCCGTCTGCCAAGCGCCGCAGGAACTGCCCGTCTGTACTGAGCCTGCAAAGCCGCCCGTCTGCCATGAGCCTTCAGAGCCGTCCGCCAGACCGGAGCCGCTAGAGCTCTCCGCCAGACAGGAGCAGCCAGAGCCTTCCGCCAGACAGGATCAGCCAGAGCCTTCAGCCAGAGCCTTCCGCCAGACAGGATCAGCCAGAGCCTTCCGCCAGGCAGGATCAGCCAGAGCCTTCCGCCAGACAGGATCAGCCAGAGCCTTCCGCCAGACAGGATCAGCCAGAGCCTTCCGCCAGACAGGATCAGCCAGAGCCTTCCGCCAGACAGGATCAGCCAGAGCCTTCTGCCAGACAGGATCAGCCAGAGCCTTCCGCCAGCCAGGATCCGCCAGAGCCGTCCAGCCAGGATCCGCCAGAGCCGTCCAGCCAGGATCCGCCAGAGCCAGCCAGCCAGGATCTGCCCCTCAGTCCGGTGCTGCCCCTTAGTCAGGTACTGTCCCTTAGCCCGGTGCTGCCCCTTAGTCCGGTGCTGCCCCTTAGTCAGGTGCTGTCCCTTAGCCCGGTGCTGCCCCTTAGCCCGGTGCTGCCCCTTAGTCCGGTGCTGCCTCTTCGTCCGGAGCTGCCCCTTTATCCAGGTGGGTTAGTTTGGAGGGTGGTCAGCAGCAGGAGGCTACTTAAGCAGTTTGTGACTGTGGTGGGGTGGGGATCACGACCGGGGCCAGAGCCGCCACCGTGGACAGACGCCCACCCAGACCCTCCCCTAGACTTTATGTTGGTGCGCCCGGGGTTCGCACCTTTAGGGGGGGGTACTGTCACGCTCTGGTTCCGGGACGTTGTTTATGAACCAGGGTGTGTTTGTATTGTTGGGTGTTGTGTGGGTTAGGTTGGGTATAGGGTGTGTTCGTTTGTTGTGTGCTGTTTGGTTGGGGTGTCTAGGGGGTTGTCTTCCTTGTTTGTATTCATGTGACTCCCAATCGGAGGTAACGAGTGACAGCTGTCGGCTCGTTATCTCTGATTGGGAGCCATATTTAAACTGTGTGGTTTCACCTTGGTTTTGTGGGTTTTTGTTCCGTATTCAGATTTTGTAACTGTGGACTTCACTAGCCGTCTTTGTTTATTGTTTTTGTCGTTCGTGTCTTTACTCAAATAAAGTCATGTTCACTCAACGCGCTGCGCTTTGGTCTGCTCCTTTTGAAGACGGTCGTGACACATACATTTTCCCTGACGCCCAAAAGTACTCGTTACATTTTGAATGCTTAGCAGGACAGAAAATGGTCCAATTCACGCACTTATCAAGAGAACATCCCTACTGCCTCTGATCTGGCAGACTCACTAAACACAAATGCTTAGTTTGTAAATTATCTGAATGTTGGAGTGTGCCTCTGGCTGAACGTACATTTTAAAAACAAGAAAATTGTCTGGTTTGCTTTATGTATGGAATTTGAAATGATTTATACTTGTACTTTTACTTTTGATACTTTAGTATATTTTAGCAATTACATTTACTTTTGATACTTAAGTATATTTAAAACCAAATACTTTTAGACTTATACTCAAGTAGTATTTTATTGGGTGACTTTCACTTTTAGTTGAGTCATTTTCTGTTAAGGTATCTTTACTTTTACTCAAGTATGACAATTGGGTACTTTTTCCACCACTGGAGTTAACATCGTCATGGACGGCAGAAAAGGACTGGAGATGGACATCGGAGCGGGAAAACAACGTGATTAAAAAGGAGGAATATACAGTGATTAAAGGATAGGACATTTATTCAACTGTGAAGACAAACCTTTTAATTAAATCTGCTAAATGAGCGAATTTAGGAGGATACGTCAGTGAGTGAAGTGAATGAAGATCACATGACTGAGGAAAATATTGCTTTGGTTGAGGACAATATTGAAGTGAGTGACAATCAGGAGCCTATTGAGAAATGAAAAATTATTGGAATTGTTGGAAACATTGGACAGTTGATAAAAGTATTGAGAAGTGGAGCTCATATACAGAACGGTTTGAATATTTTGTTCTTGTAAATGACATGGATGAGGACAACATTGTGCCTCCATGTTTTAGTGTAATGGGGCCAAAGACATTTAATTTACTAGGCAGCCTGCTACAGCCAGACAGAACAGGTAATAAGACGTATGGGGATATTGTGGAGATACTTAAAGGACATTTTTCACCAGAACCACTAATTAATGCTGAACGGTTCAGGTTCCACAGGAGACATCAGGAAGAGGGAGAATCAGTAACAATGTTTGCTGCTGCATTAAAGAAACTACCAGAACACTGAGTTTAATGCTGTTCTAAATGACATCATTAGAGACAGACTAGTATGTGGGCTACGGAGTGAAGCTACACAAAAGAGACTGTTGACTGAAAGTCATCTGACCTTGGCAAAGGACATTGAAATCAGTGTGTCCATGGAACTAGCTGCTAAAGAGGCTCATCAGTTGAGTTCATCAGGAACTTAGTGGGTTCATCTAACAATCCTAATCATCAGCTGATACATTTTAATCTCATACACAGGGTATACCTTCCACCTAGAAAACATCATTTTATAGAAATCACAACCGCTCCTCTGTGTGATCTATGTAATCAAGGTGCCTTGGGCTCCTTTAATTATATGTACTGGGAGTGACCAGGGGACATGTTTTGGAAAGAGGTATCCTCATACCTTGTTCCCCCAAACTGTTATTACTGAATGATAATTCACCACTGTCATTACAGCAAAGACGTATAATGTTGTCAGGTTGGACAGCAGCTAAAAAGATGTTGGAACTAAGATGGCAACCACCACACCTCATTGGATCAGCACTTTTATAGATATAATTTATTTAGAACTATCCACTGCTAGGATCCATGGGGCTAGCCAAACAACACATTTTGTATATGTGGTTTATTATAATTGTATTTATCTGCAATAACTAGTTTCCATAATATACTGATATATATTTTAACAGTATTGTGTCTCTAGCTGTATAACCATTCCTGCTGCTATATGTTCTGATATATGTTTTAACAGTATTGTGTCTCTAGCTGTATAACCATTCCTGCTGCTATATGTTCTGATATATATTTTAACAGTATTGTGTCTCTAGCTGTATAACCATTCCTGCTGCTATTTGTTCTGATATACACTACCGTTCAAAAGTTTGGGGTCACTTTGAAATGTCCTTGTTTTCGAAAGAAAATCAATTTTTTTGTCCATTAAAATAACATCAAATTGATCAGAAATACAGTGTAGACATTGTTAATGTTGTAAATGGCTATTGTAGCTGGAAACGGCTGATTTTTAATCGAATATCTACATAGGCGTACAGAGGCCCATTATCAGCAACCATCAGTCCTGTGTTCCAATGGCACGTTGTGTTTGCTAATCCAAGTTGATCATTTTAAAAGAATAATTGATCATTAGAAAACCCTTTGCAATTATGTTAGCACAGCTGAAAACTGTTGTGCTGATTAAAGAAGCAATACAACTGGCCTTCTTGAGACTAATTGTGGGTTCGATTACAGCCTCAAAATGGTCAGAAACAAATAACTTTCTTCTAAAACTCGTCAGTCTATTCTTTGTTCTGAGAAATGAAGGCTATTCCACGTTCTGTTTCAGCTCATTCGTCTCCCCATCCTGATAATAAAGTGTTTTATTGATATCTTCCACTAGATGGCAGTAAACACCTGCTGTAACTAGACTACGACTATGTGTTCGGTTTCATACATGCAGTTTCCCAGAGGAGGAGTGCTGATCTAGGATCAGGTCCCCCCTGTCCATTTAATCTGTTTCATTATGATCTAAAAGGAAAAACTGATCCCAGATCAGTACTCCTACTCTTTATGAATACTGTCACAGGTGACTCCTCAAGATGAGGCTCATGATTTAAAAGTTATATACTTTTTTATCTTTACAGAAATTGTTTTTATTTAAACCAAGGAAGTTTGAGTTAGTAGCGATGAATTTTCAACTGTCCGCTGCTGTAAACCTATTTGATTGGATGTTATAGACCCCCATCTGAACAGTTTCTTTCCCCATGCTGTAGCCCTCACCAACTGGCCATCTGGCCCATAGAGACTAAAGGACTATATACTCTATGCTGCACACCACATCAAGTAAAGACCACATAGCTACAGTTATATGCTTTTCTGTTTTTACCCACTTTTACAGCCATTGAATGGACTGGTATCCATATGACTCAGTAGAATATACTGACTAGTTAGTCACCTCCCAATAAGGGTTCAGCAACATCAAGCAAGGAGCACTAAACAGACAGGCATTAAAATAGTCTTAAAATATTGTTGGCCAACCAAAACATTAACCCGTAAGCGGATATGGTGGAATTGTACTGTGAGCTGGCTCAGTCTAAACACATGGCTCTGGGTGGAACCACCTTTTGGCTTTCCACTGAAAAAGGGGGTAGCTGCATCCAAATATGGCGAACGGAGTATGGCCAAGTGGGTGTGTGGAAAGGAATGTAGTGGGCGTGTGGAAAGGAAAGGAGTGGGTGTGTCGAAAGGAAAGTAGTGGGCGTGTGGAAAAGGAGTGGGTGTGTCGAAAGGAAAGTAGTGGGCATGTGGAAAAGGAGTGGGTGTGACGAAAAGAAAGTAGTGGGCGTGTGGAAAAGGAGTGGGTGTGTCGAAAGGAAAGTAGTGGGCGTGTGGAAAAGGAGTGGCTGTGTCGAAAGGAAAGTAGTGGGCATGTGGAAAAGGAGTGGGTGTGTCGAAAGGAAAGTAGTGGGCGTGTGGAAAAGGAGTGGGTGTGTCAAAGCGCTCTGCTACAGGTTAGATGATTTTGATTGAGAAGTGTTGTTTTTCTTCTGTGTCTTCCCAGGAAACTACCATACATTGAGCTACCGTACCACCAGAGTTTGGACTTCAGTTTTTAATCCAGAGGATGAGTCTGAGTCGTATTTCACTGTTAGTTTTACACAAATAATGGTACATTTTCAGTTCTAAAACTGATGATTGTTTATTTGTGATTAAAAGTATTGATGATGGGTGTACTTCATGTGTAGAATGCGTGTGCAGCTGTCACCCAGCTACTAGGTAGCTACTTCCCATTGAGTCTGAGTTAGTTTTAGTAGCTACTTCCCATTGAGTCTGAGTTAGTTTTAGTAGCTACTTCCCGTTGAGTCTGAGTTAGTTTTAGTAGCTATTCCCATTGAGTCTGAGCTAGTTTTAGTAGCTACTTCCCATTGAGTCTGAGTTAGTTTTAGTACTTACTTCCCATTGAGTCTGAGTTAGTTTTAGTAGTTACTTCCCATTGAGTCTGAGTTAGTTTTAGTGGCTACTTCCCATTGAGTCTGAGTTAGTTTTAGTAGCTACTTCCCATTGAGTCTGAGTTAGTTTTAGTAGCTACTTCCCCATTGAGTCTGAGTTAGTTTTAGTAGCTACTTCCCATTGAGTCTGAGTTAGTTTTAGTAGCTACTTCCCATTGAGTCTGAGTTAGTTTTAGTAGCTACTTCCCATTGAGTCTGAGTTAGTTTTAGTAGCTACTTCCCATTGAGTCTGAGTTAGTTTTAGTAGCTACTTCCCATTGAGTCTGAGTTAGTTTTAGTAGCTACTTCCCATTGAGTCTGAGTTAGTTTTAGTAGCTACTTCCCATTGAGTCTGAGTTAGTTTTAGTAGCTACTTCCCATTGAGTCTGAGTTAGTTTTAGTAGCTACTTCCCAGTGAGTCTGAGTTAGTTTTAGTAACTCCTTCCCAGCTTTTGACTGGTGGTGTATATATCAACATTGTAACAACCACCCCTCTTAACTAATATATCAACATTGTATCAACCACCCCCTCATAACTAATATATCAACAGTCCTCCCGGGGAAGGACTGCCCGTTCCATGATCTCGCCATCACGGTTGACAACTCCGCTGTGTCCTCCTCCCAGAGTGCGAAGAGCCTAGGCGTGACCCTGGACAACACCCTGTCGTTCTCCGCCAACATCAAGGCGGTGACCCGCTCCTGCAGGTTCATGCTCTACAACATTCGGAGAGTACGACCCTGCCTTACACAGGAAGCGGCACAGGTCCTAATCCAGGCACTTGTCATCTCCCCGTCTGGACTACTGCAACTTGCTGTTGGCTGGCCTCCCTGCCTGTGCCATTAAACCCCTACAACTCATCCAGAATGCCGCAGCCCGTCTGGTGTTCAACCTTCCCAAGTTCTCTCACGTCACCCCCTCCTCCGCACACTCCACTGGCTTCCAGTTGAAGCTCGCATCCACTACAAGACCATGGTGCTTGCCTATGGAGCAGTGAGGGGAACGGCACCTCTGTACCTTCAGGCTCTGATCAGTCCCTACACCCAAACGAGGGCATTGCGCTCATCCACCTCTGGCCTGCTGGCTCCCCTTCCTCTGCGGAAGCATAGTTCCCGCTCAGCCCAGTCAAAACTGTTCGCTGCTCTGGCACCCCAATGGTGGAACAAGCTCCCTCACGACGCCAGGACAGCGGAGTCACTCACCACCTTCCGGAGACATTTGAAACCCCACCTCTTTAAGGAATACCTGGGATAGGATAAAGGAATCCTTCTACCCCCCCAATTGTAAAGTGGTTATCCCACTGGCTATAGGGTGAACGCACCAATTTGTGAGTCGCTCTGGCTAAGAGCGTCTGCTAAATGACGTTAGTGTGCCCTTGAGCAAGGCACTTAACCCTAATTGCTCCTGTAAGTCGCTCTGGATAAGAGCGTCTGCTAAATGACTAAAATGTAAAAATGTATCAACCACCCCCTCATAACTAATATATCAACATTGTATCAACCACCCCCTCATATCTAATATATCAACATTGTATCAACCACCCCCTCATAACTAATATATCAACATTGTATCAACCACCCCCTCATAACTAATATATCAACATTGTATCAACCACCCCCCTCATATCTAATATATCAACATTGTATCAACCACCCCCTCATAACTAATATATCAACATTGTATCAACCACCCCCTCATAACTAATATATCAACATTGTATCAACCACCCACTCATAACTAATATATCAACATTGTATCAACCACCCCCTCATAACTAATATATCAACATTGTATCAACCACCCCCTCATATCTAATATATCAACATTGTATCAACCACCCCCTCATAACTAATATATCAACATTGTATCAACCACCCCCTCATAACTAATATATCAACATTGTATCAACCACCCCCTCATAACTAATATATCAACATTGTATCAACCACCCCCTCATAACTAATATATCAACATTGTATCAACCACCCCTCATATCTAATATATCAACATTGTATCAACCACCCCTCATAACTAATATATCAACATTGTATCAACCACACCCTCATAACCAATATATCAACATTGTATCAACCACCCCCTCATAACTAATATATCAACATTGTATCAACCACCCCTCATAACTAATATATCAACATTGTATCAACCACCCCTCATATCTAATATATCAACATTGTATCAACCACCCCCTCATATCTAATATATCAACATTGTATCAACCACCCCCTCATAACTAATATATCAACATTGTATCAACCACCCCCTCATAACTAATATATCAACATTGTATCAACCACCCCCTCATAACTAATATATCAACATTGTATCAACCACCCCTCATAACTAATATATCAACATTGTATCAACCACCCCCTCATAACTAATATATCAACATTGTATCAACCACCCCCTCATAACTAATATATCAACATTGTATCAACCACCCCCTCATAACTAATATATCAACATTGTATCAACCACCCCTCATAACTAATATATCAACATTGTATCAACCACCCTCTCATAACTAATATATCAACATTGTATCAACCACCCCCTCATAACTAATATATCAACATTGTATCAACCACCCCTCATAACTAATATATCAACATTGTATCAACCACCCCCTCATAACTAATATATCTACATTGTATCAACCACCCCTCATAACTAATATATCAACATTGTATCAACCACCCCCTCATAACTAATATATCAACATTGTATCAACCACCCCCTCATAACTAATATATCAACATTGTATCAACCACCCCTCATAACTAATATATCAACATTGTATCAACCACACCCTCATAACTAATATATCAACATTGTATCAACCACCCCTTCATAACTAATATATCAACATTGTATCAACCACTCCCTCATAACTAATATATCAACATTGTATCAACCACCCCTTCATAACTAATATATCAACATTGTATCAACCACCCCTCATAACTAATATATCAACATTGTATCAACCACCCCTCATAACTAATATATCAACATTGTATCAACCACCCCTCATAACTAATATATCAACATTGTATCAACCACCCCCTCATAACTAATATATCAACATTGTATCAACCACCCCCTCATAACTAATATATCAACATTGTATCAACCACCCCCTCATAACTAATATATCAACATTGTATCAACCACCCCCTCATAACTAATATATAAACATTGTATCAACCACCCCTCATATCTAATATATCAACATTGTATCAACCACCCCTCATAATTAATATATCAACATTGTATCAACCACCCCCTCATAACTAATATATCAACATTGTATCAACCACCCCCTCATAACTAATATATCAACATTGTACCAACCACCCCCTCATAACTAATATATCAACATTGTATCAACCACCCCCTCATAACTAATATATCAACATTGTATCAACCACCCCCTCATAACTAATATATCAACATTGTATCAACCACCCCCTCATAACTAATATATAAACATTGTATCAACCACCCCCCTCATAACTAATACATCAACATTGTATCAACCACCCCTCATAACTATTATATCAACATTGTATCAACCACCCCCTCATAACTAATATATCAACATTGTATCAACCACCCCCTCATAACTAATATATCAACATTGTATCAACCACCCCTCATAATTAATATATCAACATTGTATCAACCACCCCTCATAACTAATATATCAACATTGTATCAACCACCCCCTCATAATGCCCACATTCATCTGACACACACTAATGTCAGATACTGTTTATATTTCCAATGAACAATAAGCCTACCAAACATAATTAGTGATTCTAATGTAACGCATATAGGCCCTTTTTATTATTGTGTAATTGTTACTCAATTTCTAATGGACAGATATTGGATTCCATCAAAGAACTCTGGTCAAATGTAGTGCACTTTCAAGGGAATAGCGTGGCATTTGGAACAAAAGGATCCAGTACCTTTGTCCATTGAACAAACATTGTTCCAGTGTGACGAGGTGTGAAGGTAGGAGTCAGGCGCAGGAGGAAAAATACCGAAGTCCAGAGTTTATTCTGTTTACATAAATCAAACGCTCCAAGCGTCAAAACGAAACTATACAAGGGAATAGCGTGGCATTTGGAACAAATGGATCCAGTACCTTTGTCCATTTAACAAACATTGTTCCAGTACAAAGACAGTGATCCAAACAGAATGTTGTAGACTAACTATATTGGAAAAGGCCCAGGTAAAATGAACAACTGTATATATGAAACTGTGAGACTAAGAATGAGCTGTTTTCTAATATTGCACCAACGTTTTATATCAGGACCTCGGACAGCTGTTGCTAGCGAGCGCAGGAGAAATGCAAGGCATGTCGTGCTGAGTTCAGCACCGCGGCAGCGGAGACTGGAGAGCGCCACTAACGACAAATAGGAAGACCACAAGATGGTCTTTGTCTTCTGTAAACATTGCACTTTGAAATTACGATATGAATCTGTGATTTTCAACCATCTGACCTGCTGCTGTCTGATTCATATCATCTGATTATGTTTGTTCTCTACTGTATCAACTGATTGACTCTGTATGGGTTGCTTTGGCTGAAAGAACAACACGTTTGATCAGGAGCCCATAGACTATGGAACTTGCAATTGAACAGTCTCTACAGTAAATAGCATTTGATCTACTGCATAAGATAATTAGCTATGTGCAATCTGTTAGAGGAACAGGCAGAGGCTAAAGGTCAAGAATGGACAGAGAGTGATTTAAAACACAGATATTGAATAATAACATAATAAAATGAATCAATTCAAACATAAAGCATAAAGCATAACCTGATAATAATGAACCAATGAATGGAGGCCTACTGAGTCCAAGTGGCCACATAAATAACACTACAAAGTGTTTTATGAACACTTCCTAAGTCATTCCACAACACTTTTATGACCCAACGAAAGAGCCTTCGACTATGAGGTCCTATTTGATCTTTCCTAGCTCTGCCGTTGAGAAAGAGCCTTCAGCTATGAGGTCCTATTGGATCTTTCCTAGCTCTGCCGCTGAGAAAGAGCCTTCAGCTATGAGGTCCTATTGGATCTTTCCTAGCTATGCCGTTGAGAAAGAGCCTTCAGCTATGAGGTCCTATTGGATCTTTCCTAGCTCTGCCGTTGAGAAAGAGCCTTCAGCTATGAGGTCCTATTGGATCTTTCCTAGCTATGCCGTTGAGAAAGAGCCTTCAACTATGAGGTCCTATTTGATATTTCCTAGCTATGCCGTTGAGAAAGAGCCTTCAGCTACGAGGTCCTATTGGATCTTTCCTAGCTCTGCCGTTGAGAAAGAGCCTTCAGCTATGAGGTCCTATTGGATCTTTCCTAGCTCTGCCATTGAGGCGCTGAAGCGATCACACCTGGAACACGGCCCTGCATCATCACCATTACGGCTGTTGTTTACACCATCCAAAAACAATCCATTGCAATTTTCAAACAGGAAAAGTGGGCATCATTTGAAAGCTTATTCTATTGCCAACATGACTAACTAAGTTCAAATGGTTGGCACCAATGTTCCCTCAAATTTTGGGGAGCACAGAGCACATTTTAGGTCTTGTGAGCGGAAACTTGAAAGTTTTGAGAATTTTGTGCAACTTCCGGAACATGTTTACAGTGAACACTGAGGCTGTACCCTTACAGTTTTAGACAGTAGCCAATAGGCTGTACCCTTACAGTTGTAGACAGTAGCCAATAGGATGTACCCTTACAGTTGTAGACAGTAGCCAATAGGCTGTACCCTTACAGTTGTAGACAGTAGCCAATAGGCTGTACCCTGACAGTTGTAGACAGTAGCCAATAGGATGTACCCTTACAGTTGTAGACAGTAGCCAATAGGCTGTACCCTTACAGTTGTAGACAGTAGCCAATAGGATGTACCCTTACAGTTGTAGACAGTAGCCAATAGGCTGTACCCTTACAGTTGTAGACAGTAGCCAATAGGCTGTACCCTGACAGTTGTAGACAGTAGCCAATAGGCTGTACCCTTACAGTTGTAGACAGTAGCCAATAGGCTGTACCCTGACAGTTGTAGACAGTAGCCAATAGGCTGTACCCTGACAGTTGTAGACAGTAGCCAATAGGCTGTACCCTTACAGTTGTAGACAGTAGCCAATAGGCTGTACCCTTACAGTTGTAGACAGTAGCCAATAGGCTGTACCCTGACAGTTGTAGACAGTAGCCAATAGGCTGTACCCTTACAGTTGTAGACAGTAGCCAATAGGCTGTACCCTGACAGTTGTAGACAGTAGCCAATAGGCTGTACCCTTACAGTTGTAGACAGTAGCCAATAGGCTGTACCCTTACAGTTGTAGACAGTAGCCAATAGGCTGTACCCTGACAGTTGTAGACAGTAGCCAATAGGCTGTGCCCTGACAGTTGTAGACAGTAGCCAATAGGCTGTACCCTTACAGTTGTAGACAGTAGCCAATAGGCTGTACCCTTACAGTTGTAGACAGTAGCCAATAGGCTGTACCCTGACAGTTGTAGACAGTAGCCAATAGGCTGTACCCTGACAGTTGTAGACAGTAGCCAATAGGCTGTACCCTGACAGTTGTAGACAGTAGCCAATAGGATGTACCCTGACAGTTGTAGACAGTAGCCAATAGGATGTACCCTGACAGTTGTAGACAGTAGCCAATAGGATGTACCCTGACAGTTGTAGACAGTAGCCAATAGGATGTACCCTGACAGTTGTAGACAGTAGCCAATAGGATGTACCCTGACAGTTGTAGACAGTAGCCAATAGGCTGTACCCTTACAGTTGTAGACAGTAGCCAATAGGATGTACCCTTACAGTTGTAGACAGTAGCCAATAGGATGTACCCTTACAGTTGTAGACAGTAGCCAATAGGCTGTACCCATACAGTTGTAGACAGCAGCCAATAGGCTGTACCCTGACAGTTATAGACAGTAGCCAATAGGCTGTACCCTGACAGTTGTAGACAGTAGCCAATAGGCTGTACCCTTACAGTTGTAGACAGTAGCCAATAGGCTGTACCCTGACAGTTGTAGACAGTAGCCAATAGGATGTACCCTTACAGTTGTAGACAGTAGCCAATAGGCTGTACCCTTACAGTTGTAGACAGTAGCCAATAGGCTGTACCCTTACAGTTGTAGACAGTAGCCAATAGGATGTACCCTTACAGTTGTAGACAGTAGCCAATAGGCTGTACCCTTACAGTTGTAGACAGTAGCCAATAGGATGTACCCTGACAGTTGTAGACAGTAGCCAATAGGCTGTACCCTTACAGTTGTAGACAGTAGCCAATAGGCTGTACCCTGACAGTTGTAGACAGTAGCCAATAGGCTGTACCCTGACAGTTGTAGACAGTAGCCAATAGGCTGTACCCTGACAGTTGTAGACAGTAGCCAATAGGCTGTACCCTTACAGTTGTAGACAGTAGCCAATAGGCTGTACCCTGACAGTTGTAGACAGTAGCCAATAGGCTGTACCCTTACAGTTGTAGACAGTAGCCAATAGGCTGTACCCTGACAGTTTTAGACAGTAGCCAATAGGCTGTACCCTTACAGTTGTAGACAGTAGCCAATAGGCTGTACCCTTACAGTTGTAGACAGTAGCCAATAGGCTGTACCCTGACAGTTGTAGACAGTAGCCAATAGGCTGTGCCCTGACAGTTGTAGACAGTAGCCAATAGGCTGTACCCTTACAGTTGTAGACAGTAGCCAATAGGCTGTACCCTTACAGTTGTAGACAGTAGCCAATAGGCTGTACCCTGACAGTTGTAGACAGTAGCCAATAGGCTGTACCCTGACAGTTGTAGACAGTAGCCAATAGGCTGTACCCTGACAGTTGTAGACAGTAGCCAATAGGATGTACCCTGACAGTTGTAGACAGTAGCCAATAGGCTGTACCCTGACAGTTGTAGACAGTAGCCAATAGGATGTACCCTGACAGTTGTAGACAGTAGCCAATAGGATGTACCCTTACAGTTGTAGACAGTAGCCAATAGGCTGTACCCTTACAGTTGTAGACAGTAGCCAATAGGATGTACCCTAACAGTTGTAGACAGTAGCCAATAGGATGTACCCTTACAGTTGTAGACAGTAGCCAATAGGCTGTACCCTTACAGTTGTAGACAGCAGCCAATAGGCTGTACCCTGACAGTTGTAGACAGTAGCCAATAGGATGTACCCTTACAGTTGTAGACAGTAGCCAATAGGCTGTACCCTTACAGTTGTAGACAGTAGCCAATAGGCTGTACCCTGACAGTTGTAGACAGTAGCCAATAGGATGTACCCTTACAGTTTTAGACAGTAGCCAATAGGCTGTACCCTTACAGTTGTAGACAGTAGCCAATAGGCTGTACCCTTACAGTTGTAGACAGCAGCCAATAGGCTGTACCCTGACAGTTGTAGACAGTAGCCAATAGGATGTACCCTTACAGTTGTAGACAGTAGCCAATAGGCTGTACCCTTACAGTTGTAGACAGCAGCCAATAGGCTGTACCCTGACAGTTGTAGACAGTAGCCAATAGGATGTACCCTTACAGTTGTAGACAGTAGCCAATAGGCTGTACCCTTACAGTTGTAGACAGTAGCCAATAGGCTGTACCCTGACAGTTGTAGACAGTAGCCAATAGGCTGTACCCTTACAGTTGTAGACAGTAGCCAATAGGCTGTACCCTTACAGTTGTAGACAGTAGCCAATAGGCTGTACCCTTACAGTTGTAGACAGTAGCCAATAGGCTGTACCCTTACAGTTGTAGACAGCAGCCAATAGGCTGTACCCTGACAGTTGTAGACAGTAGCCAATAGGATGTACCCTTACAGTTGTAGACAGTAGCCAATAGGCTGTACCCTTACAGTTGTAGACAGTAGCCAATAGGCTGTACCCTGACAGTTGTAGACAGTAGCCAATAGGATGTACCCTTACAGTTGTAGACAGTAGCCAATAGGCTGTACCCTTACAGTTGTAGACAGCAGCCAATAGGCTGTACCCTGACAGTTGTAGACAGTAGCCAATAGGATGTACCCTTACAGTTGTAGACAGTAGCCAATAGGCTGTACCCTTACAGTTGTAGACAGTAGCCAATAGGCTGTACCCTGACAGTTGTAGACAGTAGCCAATAGGATGTACCCTTACAGTTGTAGACAGTAGCCAATAGGCTGTACCCTTACAGTTGTAGACAGTAGCCAATAGGATGTACCCTTACAGTTGTAGACAGTAGCCAATAGGCTGTGCCCTGACAGTTGTAGACAGTAGCCAATAGGCTGTACCCTTACAGTTGTAGACAGTAGCCAATAGGCTGTACCCTGACAGTTATAGACAGTAGCCAATAGGCTGTACCCTGACAGTTGTAGACAGTAGCCAACAGGCTGTACCCTGACAGTTGTAGACAGTAGCCAATAGGCTGTACCCTGACAGTTATAGACAGTAGCCAATAGGATGTACCCTGACAGTTGTAGACAGTAGCCAATAGGATGTACCCTGACAGTTGTAGACAGTAGCCAATAGGATGTACCCTGACAGTTGTAGACAGTAGCCAATAGGATGTACCCTTACAGTTGTAGACAGTAGCCAATAGGCTGTACCCTGACAGTTGTAGACAGTAGCCAATAGGATGTACCCTAACAGTTTTAGACAGTAGCCAATAGGCTGTACCCTGACAGTTGTAGACAGTAGCCAATAGGCTGTACCCTTACAGTTGTAGACAGTAGCCAATAGGCTGTACCCTGACAGTTGTAGACAGTAGCCAATAGGCTGTACCCTGACAGTTGTAGACAGTAGCCAATAGGCTGTACCCTGACAGTTGTAGACAGTAGCCAATAGGCTGTACCCTGACAGTTGTAGACAGTAGCCAATAGGCTGTACCCTGACAGTTGTAGACAGTAGCCAATAGGCTGTACCCTGACAGTTGTAGACAGTAGCCAATAGGCTGTACCCTGACAGTTGTAGACAGTAGCCAATAGGCTGTACCCTGACAGTTGTAGACAGTAGCCAATAGGCTGTACCCATACAGTTGTAGACAGTAGCCAATAGGCTGTACCCTTACAGTTGTAGACAGTAGCCATTAGGCTGTACCCATACAGTTGTAGACAGTAGCCAATAGGCTGTACCCTGACAGTTGTAGACAGTAGCCAATAGGCTGTACCCTGACAGTTGTAGACAGTAGCCAATAGGCTGTACCCTTACAGTTGTAGACAGTAGCCAATAGGCTGTACCCTGACAGTTGTAGACAGTAGCCAATAGGCTGTACCCTGACAGTTGTAGACAATAGCCAATAGGCTGTACCCTTACAGTTGTAGACAGTAGCCAATAGGCTGTACCCTGACAGTTGTAGACAGTAGCCAATAGGCTGTACCCTGACAGTTGTAGACAGTAGCCAATAGGCTGTACCCTTACAGTTGTAGACAGTAGCCAATAGGCTGTACCCTGACAGTTGTAGACAGTAGCCAATAGGCTGTACCCTGACAGTTGTAGACAGTAGCCAATAGGCTGTACCCTGACAGTTGTAGACAGTAGCCAATAGGCTGTACCCATACAGTTGTAGACAGTAGCCAATAGGCTGTACCCTGACAGTTTTAGACAGTAGCCCATAGGCTGTACCCTGACAGTTGTAGACAGTAGCCAATAGGCTGTACCCTGACAGTTGTAGACAGTAGCCAATAGGCTGTAACCTGACAGTTGTAGACAGTAGCCAATAGGCTGTACCCTTACAGTTTTAGACAGTAGCCAATAGGCTGTACCCTGACAGTTATAGACAGTAGCCAATAGGCTGTACCCTGACAGTTGTAGACAGTAGCCAATAGGCTGTACCCTGACAGTTGTAGACAGTAGCCAATAGGCTGTACCCTGACAGTTGTAGACAGTAGCCAATAGGCTGTACCCTGACAGTTGTAGACAGTAGCCAATAGGATGTACCCTTACAGTTGTAGACAGTAGCCAATAGGATGTACCCATACAGTTGTAGACAGTAGCCAATAGGCTGTACCCTTACAGTTGTAGACAGTAGCCAATAGGCTGTACCCTTACAGTTGTAGACAGTAGCCAATAGGCTGTACCCTGACAGTTGTAGACAGTAGCCAATAGGCTGTACCCTTACAGTTGTAGACAGTAGCCAATAGGCTGTACCCTTACAGTTGTAGACAGTAGCCAATAGGCTGTACCCTTACAGTTGTAGACAGTAGCCAATAGGCTGTACCCTTACAGTTGTAGACAGTAGCCAATAGGCTGTACCCTGACAGTTGTAGACAGTAGCCAATAGGCTGTACCCTTACAGTTGTAGACAGTAGCCAATAGGCTGTACCCTTACAGTTGTAGACAGTAGCCAATAGGCTGTACCCTTACAGTTGTAGACAGTAGCCAATAGGCTGTACCCTTACAGTTGTAGACAGTAGCCAATAGGCTGTACCCTTACAGTTGTAGACAGTAGCCAATAGGCTGTACCCTTACAGTTGTAGACAGTGGCCAATAGGCTGTACCCTGACAGTTGTAGACAGTAGCCAATAGGCTGTACCCTTACAGTTGTAGACAGTAGCCAATAGGCTGTACCCTGACAGTTGTAGACAGTAGCCAATAGGCTGTACCCTGACAGTTATAGACAGTAGCCAATAGGCTGTACCCTTACAGTTGTAGACAGTAGCCAATAGGCTGTACCCTGACAGTTGTAGACAGTAGCCAATAGGCTGTACCCTGACAGTTGTAGACAGTAGCCAATAGGCTGTACCCTGACAGTTGTAGACAGTAGCCAATAGGCTGTACCCTGACAGTTGTAGACAGTAGCCAATAGGCTGTACCCTGACAGTTGTAGACAGTAGCCAATAGGCTGTACCCTGACAGTTGTAGACAGTAGCCAATAGGCTGTACCCATACAGTTGTAGACAGTAGCCAATAGGCTGTACCCTGACAGTTGTAGACAGTAGCCAATAGGCTGTACCCTGACAGTTGTAGACAGTAGCCAATAGGCTGTACCCTTACAGTTGTAGACAGTAGCCAATAGGCTGTAACCTGACAGTTGTAGACAGTAGCCAATAGGCTGTACCCTTACAGTTGTAGACAGTAGCCAATAGGCTGTACCCTGACAGTTGTAGACAGTAGCCAATAGGCTGTACCCTGACAGTTGTAGACAGTAGCCAATAGGCTGTACCCTGACAGTTGTAGACAGTAGCCAATAGGCTGTACCCTGACAGTTGTAGACAGTAGCCAATAGGCTGTACCCTGACAGTTGTAGACAGTAGCCAATAGGCTGTACCCTGACAGTCTTAGACAGTAGCCAATAGGCTGTACCCTGACAGTTTTAGACAGTAGCCAATAGGCTGTACCCTGACAGTTGTAGACAGTAGCCAATAGGCTGTACCCTGACAGTTGTAGACAGTAGCCAATAGGCTGTACCCATACAGTTGTAGACAGTAGCCAATAGGCTGTAGCCTGACAGTTTTAGACAGTAGCCAATAGGCTGTACCCTGACAGTTGTAGACAGTAGCCAATAGGCTGTACCCTAACAGTTGTAGACAGTAGCCAATAGGCTGTAACCTGACAGTTGTAGACAGTAGCCAATAGGCTGTACCCTTACAGTTGTAGACAGTAGCCAATAGGCTGTACCCTTACAGTTGTAGACAGTAGCCAATAGGCTGTACCCTTACAGTTGTAGACAGTAGCCAATAGGCTGTACCCTTACAGTTGTAGACAGTAGCCAATAGGCTGTACCCTTACAGTTGTAGACAGTAGCCAATAGGCTGTACCCTTACAGTTGTAGACAGTAGCCAATAGGCTGTACCCTGACAGTTGTAGACAGTAGCCAATAGGCTGTACCCTTACAGTTGTAGACAGTAGCCAATAGGCTGTACCCTTACAGTTGTAGACAGTAGCCAATAGGCTGTACCCTTACAGTTGTAGACAGTAGCCAATAGGCTGTACCCTTACAGTTGTAGACAGTAGCCAATAGGCTGTACCCTTACAGTTGTAGACAGTAGCCAATAGGCTGTACCCTTACAGTTGTAGACAGTGGCCAATAGGCTGTACCCTGACAGTTGTAGACAGTAGCCAATAGGCTGTACCCTTACAGTTGTAGACAGTAGCCAATAGGCTGTACCCTGACAGTTGTAGACAGTAGCCAATAGGCTGTACCCTGACAGTTGTAGACAGTAGCCAATAGGCTGTACCCTTACAGTTGTAGACAGTAGCCAATAGGCTGTACCCTGACAGTTGTAGACAGTAGCCAATAGGCTGTACCCTGACAGTTGTAGACAGTAGCCAATAGGCTGTACCCTTACAGTTGTAGACAGTAGCCAATAGGCTGTACCCTGACAGTTGTAGACAGTAGCCAATAGGCTGTACCCTTACAGTTGTAGACAGTAGCCAATAGGCTGTACCCTTACAGTTGTAGACAGTAGCCAATAGGCTGTACCCTTACAGTTGTAGACAGTAGCCAATAGGCTGTACCCTGACAGTTGTAGACAGTAGCCAATAGGCTGTACCCTTACAGTTGTAGACAGTAGCCAATAGGCTGTACCCTTACAGTTGTAGACAGTAGCCAATAGGCTGTACCCTTACAGTTGTAGACAGTAGCCAATAGGCTGTTGTGGCTATTTGAGTATAATGTAGGCCTACCAACCAAACCAATGGAGCAAATCCTATATGTGGTGTTCAATGCAGGCCTACATTGCACGAGACTTTAAAAAAAGTTTTTACCTTATTCAGGGCTTGCCATTAACCCTTAAAAGTATATTGACGCACCAGTGCATCAACCTAAGTAACATTAAAAAATCCCCAACAAAATCAGTCAGTTTAAGCTGGAGATATCGTCTCAATCCACCGCATCCGCCTATGTTGGCCTTCCACATCTGCGGTGGAAGGTGGCGGATCTACATCGGAGTTTGTCAGACCATGAGACATCCCGAAAATTGGTCTTCTCACGAAAATGTCTGTAGCATCTGTATGATCCCACTATGAAAAGGAGAGACTCTCATGAACATGGTAGTGTTCTCCGTTTTGCTCTACGACCCACACAAGTGCTACGGGACTCGTCTGAAGCTATCCCATACAAACTAATAGAAGTATGGAGGTAGTTTTGTGCCCCATAAATATGGGGTTATATGGGTAAAAAAAAAAAAAAGAATCCTGATCTGTCTTATGTCTCCTAGATACAGGACAGACACTTCAAAACTTTATTCCTTATGATGTATTTTTTTGACTGTCTTTTTTTGCCATTTATGAATGTGTTATTCAATTAGTTTAATGGGCTTTAGTAGTAAAGGCCAAATTTAATATTTTATCAAATAATTGTTATATATATATATATATATATATATATATATATATTACTAAAATATTACTATTTTTTACATCTAATGCTAGCTAGCTACCCAACCAGCCCATAGAGAGAGCATTGCGGATGTTGTAGTCAACTTTAACTGCAACAGATTTCCACAACAATTTTCACGTTGCTACCAACCTTACTATAACACGAAAATGTAATATTTGTTCACAAAAAACATTGTTCTCACATATTAGTGTTATTTAACGCTGTAAATTATAGGAATTTGTGGTTTTGGGTGGATTTTTCCTTTAATTTAGGCACGACAGAAAAACATAAAAGCCCATTGATGTAGCTATGCTCTTTTAAGGTAAATCAATGAAACAAGCTCCAGTAGGCTAATCTTTTTGAGTGTGGACTGTACTGTATGGTATTATACTGTATTATATGGACTGGAATTACACACATTGTTCAAACCATGAAGCTGGGAGAGAACATGCATGCTTTCGCAGGACATGTAAATGTCACGGATTCTGCCGAGGCTGCTCCTCCTCCTTGCTCGGGCAGGCTTCGGCGTTCGTCGTCCCCGGAGTACTAGCTACCACCGTTAGATGTTTCGATGTTTGATTGGTTTGGTCTGTCTGTTGCACCTGTGTCCGTTTGTGTCTGATTATGTGTCCTATAAGTTTCCTGCTTTGTGTTTGTGAGTTTGTGTGTTATTGTCCGCCTGTCCTTTGGTGCTGCGTGTTTTTTCTCTGATTAATTTTTTTGTAGTTTACGCACAGTTTGCGTAATCGCTCGCCTCTGTTTTGTGTCGAGGCCGTTATTTGTATTTTGCCTAGTTTTGACTAGTAAAGTCTGTTGGACTAAGCTTCTGTGTCCTGCGCCCGACTCCTACACCACATCTACATCAGCCCTTGACAGTAACCTACAAAGTTACAATCATAAGCTAGCGAATTAGATTTTAATAATAGGGCCTACTTCACATGTATAATGTATATATACACCTTTCATAATATTCCCCCTAATGTTATTAGCCTACCTCCTCCTTCTCTCTCTATTGGTGCTTCATTCCTTCCTCGCTTTAAAACAGTTAAATGAAATAGGTTTCGTTGTCCTGTTCTTCATCATTGTAATGACATGCTGAATAATACAGGACTAGAATAAGATGCAGACGGCTTTCACTTCTTTTCACGAAGATTGAACAGTTATAGGTCTGAATAAACAACTGCTATAGCCCAGAGTTTCCCAAACTTGGTCCTGGGGCCCCTCCCCCCCCCGGGTGCACGTTGGGGTTTTTGCCCTAGAACTACACAGCTGATTGAAATCATCAAAGCTTGATGTCAGCCACACCAATGTGTCGGAGGAAACCACGTTCGACTGACAACTGAAGTCAGCTTGCAGGCGCCCGGGCTAGAGCGTGGCGAGCCAAGGGAAGCCCCTTGGCCAAACCCTCCCCTGGACAGCACTGGGCCAATTGTGCGCCGCCCTATGGGCCCGGTCATGGCCGGCTGTAGTGGCGCCTCAGCACTGGGATGCATTGCCTTATGAAAGGAGAAATCCACCCATTCCTATAATTTACATTGTTAAATAACACTACTAATAATATTACTAATATGTGAGAACAATATTTTTTGTGATCAAATGTTTAATTTAGCCGTTATAATAAGGTTGGTAGAAACATGTAAAAATCGTTTTGGGTATCTGTCGCAGCTCAGGTCGACTACAAAATCCACAATACAATGCTCTCTCTATGGGCTGGCTGGCTAGCGAGCAAGCAAGCAAGCAAACGTAGCTACACACATTAATACCAAATACAATATCAGCATGTGAAGTAGCTAGTTAGCTGTAAAGTGGCCTAAACAAACTGCACTATCAATTTAGGGGTCTACAATCTCACCATGTTCAACCTGCAGATCGATGTGCCTCACAGAGTGGAGTCTGACGTTCACGAAGGCAGAGATACTTTTGAGGAGATGGGGAAACTCCATTGGACTCCTGGTAACGCCCAATGTGTACATTGCCCATGCTACGTCCATGGGCCGCGCGGTGCATTCTGGGTGATTCTGGGACAAGGAGAGCTCTCCTTCAAGGAGTGAATGGGAGGCAATTGAGTGCTAGCTAAAAAAATAAACATTAGCACGAATTTCGTCAACAAGGTACAACATTACGAATCTTTTCCGAGTTATGATATAATTGATCTCTTTATATCTGTAATATTGTATAGCTTTGGAATCGTCACATTATGTACTTTCGAGGAAAATAGGCACGTTTCTCGACTCATACCCTGACTTTGAGAAGGGATTGCGCGACGATTAGTTTAGCAACCGCGTGACGCTGCATGACGTGCCATGCCCAATGTGATTCCTATCTGTTTTCTCTAATATCTCTGGCAACGGCACCAGAGGCAGACAAATAGGAGAAATGTGCTAGACAGATGGTTTTATTTCCTGCAGTGTCTATTCATTGTCCAAACGCACGGCCGCTTTCTGGCTTGCTCCTGACTGCAATAGAGTTAGTACACATCATTCCCAAACATTCAAAATAATTTATTAAAACGTGAAAATGAACATTTCTAAGTGGTCACTTGTCAGAAAATGTTTTAAAAGTATCATATTATTCCCGGGGGTGTATAATGCATTTAATTCAGTTGACTGATTTCCTTATATGAACTGTAACTCAGTAAAATCTTTGAAATTGTTTGCTGTTGCATTTATATTTTTGAGAGAAAGACTGCGAGAGAGTGCTGGCATGTGCATTGATTTAAAGCAACGATATTCAAGTGATAGGCTGTTTTAAAACTCTGCCGCTGCAATAAATAAAAATATAAGTATCTTTACAATAAAAAATTTGCCCCCCGAAACCAGATGTAGATGTGTAAATTAGACTCGCATTCTGTCCTTATGTTACCGTAGCAACAGTTACCATGATGAGATGGTAGGTCTACATGCATTGTCGTGCCCTCCATCCTGAGAGGTGCTCTGTCCCCACCCGGAGGGTTGATGATTGATCATGCAGATAGCAGAGACAAGGCCGTCGATAAGACAGATTTAGACATTGCATATAATTTGACTTTTACATTTTGCTGTTAATATAAACAATGTATTATAATCGACCCGGTTTGTGGGTTTGAACAGTAGTGGGTTTGAACGGTAGATCTCGGTAACCCGGTTCCCGCTATTCAACCCTAATCACCATGCACTCCTTAAATATCTCAGTGTCAGTGAAGAACTTGGTGTGTTAAGTTAAAACCAGGGCTCTAATTGAGGGGGTATGTGAGGGTATTGTGGCTTTTGTTAAAGAAAATGGCTGATTATATAAAGCGATCTATATGCCAGAAACAAGCTGTAAAATGCAGGCGAAAGACGTGACCGATGCATATTGGACATCTTTGATTTGTCTATGATATTCAGAGGCTGCACAACATTTTACAGGATAAACAAAATTGACTTTGCTTAAGCAATGTGTGATTCTGTCACCATCAATTGATGTTCGACATTTCAACCGGCTGTTAAACAACATACTAACTCTAAATGAGTCAGGAGCAAGCCAGGTAGCCTAAGGAACGAACATGAATTATTTAGGCTGTATTATTATTATTATTCCAAGGCTATAGCCTGCCATTTAAGAAATCAATTGTGAAGCATTTCAAATCAAAATCAAATGATATTGTATTGGTCACATGCACATATTTAGCAGATGTTATTGTGGGTGCAGCGAAATGCTTGTATTTCTAGCTCCAACAGTGCAGTAGTATTTAACAATTCACAACAGGACACACAAATCTAAAAGTAGAAGAATGGAATTAAGAAATATATAAATATTAGGACGAGCAATGTCGGAGTGGCATAGACTAAGATACAGTAGAATGGAATAGAATACAGTATATACATATGAGATGAGAAAAGCAGTATGTAAACATTATTAAAGTGGTTAGTGTTCCATTATTAATGTGGCCAGTGATTCCATGTCTGTGTATATCGGGCGGCAGCCTCTAAGGTGCAGGGTTGAGGAACCGGCTGGTAGTGTTCCATTATTAATGTGGCCAGTGATTCCATGTCTGTGTATATCGGGCGGCAGCCTCTAAGGTGCAGGGTTGAGTAACCGGGTGGTAGTGTTCCATTATTAATGTGGCCAGTGATTCCATGTCTGTGTATATCGGGCGGCAGCCTCTAAGGTGCAGGGTTGAGTAACCGGGTGGTAGTGTTCCATTATTAATGTGGCCAGTGATTCCATGTCTGTGTATATCGGGCGGCAGCCTCTAAGGTGCAGGGTTGAGGAACCGGCTGGTAGTGTTCCATTATTAATGTGGCCAGTGATTCCATGTCTGTGTATATCGGGCGGCAGCCTCTAAGGTGCAGGGTTGAGGAACCGGCTGGTAGTGTTCCATTATTAATGTGGCCAGTGATTCCATGTCTGTGTATATCGGGCTGCAGCCTCTAAGGTGCAGGGTTGAGGAACCGGGTGGTAGTGTTCCATTATTAATGTGGCCAGTGATTCCATGTCTGTGTATATCGGGCGGCAGCCTCTAAGGTGCAGGGTTGAGGAACCGGGTGGTAGTGTTCCATTATTAATGTGGCCAGTGATTCCATGTCTGTGTATATCGGGCGGCAGCCTCTAAGGTGCAGGGTTGAGTAACCGGCTGGTAGTGTTCCATTATTAATGTGGCCAGTGATTCCATGTCTGTGTATATCGGGCGGCAGCCTCTAAGGTGCAGGGTTGAGGAACCGGGTGGTAGTGTTCCATTATTAATGTGGCCAGTGATTCCATGTCTGTGTATATCGGGCGGCAGCCTCTAAGGTGCAGGGTTGAGGAACCGGGTGGTAGTGTTCCATTATTAATGTGGCCAGTGATTCCATGTCTGTGTATATCGGGCGGCAGCCTCTAAGGTGCAGGGTTGAGGAACCGGCTGGTAGTGTTCCATTATTAATGTGGCCAGTGATTCCATGTCTGTGTATATCGGGCGGCAGCCTCTAAGGTGCAGGGTTGAGGAACCGGCTGGTAGTGTTCCATTATTAATGTGGCCAGTGATTCCATGTCTGTGTATATCGGGCGGCAGCCTCTAAGGTGCAGGGTTGAGGAACCGGCTGGTAGTGTTCCATTATTAATGTGGCCAGTGATTCCATGTCTGTGTATATCGGGCGGCAGCCTCTAAGGTGCAGGGTTGAGGAACCGGCTGGTAGTGTTCCATTATTAATGTGGCCAGTGATTCCATGTCTGTGTATATCGGGCGGCAGCCTCTAAGGTGCAGGGTTGAGGAACCGGCTGGTAGTGTTCCATTATTAATGTGGCCAGTGATTCCATGTCTGTGTATATCGGGCGGCAGCCTCTAAGGTGCAGGGTTGAGGAACCGGGTGGTAGTGTTCCATTATTAATGTGGCCAGTGATTCCATGTCTGTGTATATCGGGCGGCAGCCTCTAAGGTGCAGGGTTGAGGAACCGGCTGGTAGTGTTCCATTATTAATGTGGCCAGTGATTCCATGTCTGTGTATATCGGGCGGCAGCCTCTAAGGTGCAGGGTTGAGGAACCGGGTGGTAGTGTTCCATTATTAATGTGGCCAGTGGTTCCATGTCTGTGTATATCGGGCGGCAGCCTCTAAGGTGCAGGGTTGAGGAACCGGCTGGTAGTGTTCCATTATTAATGTGGCCAGTGATTCCATGTCTGTGTATATCGGGCGGCAGCCTCTAAGGTGCAGGGTTGAGGAACCGGCTGGTAGTGTTCCATTATTAATGTGGCCAGTGATTCCATGTCTGTGTATATCGGGCGGCAGCCTCTAAGGTGCAGGGTTGAGGAACCGGGTGGTAGTGTTCCATTATTAATGTGGCCAGTGATTCCATGTCTGTGTATATCGGGCGGCAGCCTCTAAGGTGCAGGGTTGAGGAACCGGCTGGTAGTGTTCCATTATTAATGTGGCCAGTGATTCCATGTCTGTGTATATCGGGCGGCAGCCTCTAAGGTGCAGGGTTGAGGAACCGGGTGGTAGTGTTCCATTATTAATGTGGCCAGTGATTCCATGTCTGTGTATATCGGGCGGCAGCCTCTAAGGTGCAGGGTTGAGGAACCGGCTGGTAGTGTTCCATTATTAATGTGGCCAGTGATTCCATGTCTGTGTATATCGGGCGGCAGCCTCTAAGGTGCAGGGTTGAGGAACCGGGTGGTAGTGTTCCATTATTAATGTGGCCAGTGATTCCATGTCTGTGTATATCGGGCGGCAGCCTCTAAGGTGCAGGGTTGAGGAACCGGGTGGTAGTGTTCCATTATTAATGTGGCCAGTGATTCCATGTCTGTGTATATCGGGCGGCAGCCTCTAAGGTGCAGGGTTGAGGAACCGGCTGGTAGTGTTCCATTATTAATGTGGCCAGTGATTCCTTGTCTGTGTATATCGGGCGGCAGCCTCTAAGGTGCAGGGTTGAGGAACCGGCTGGTAGTGTTCCATTATTAATGTGGCCAGTGATTCCATGTCTGTGTATATCGGGCGGCAGCCTCTAAGGTGCAGGGTTGAGGAACCGGCTGGTAGTGTTCCATTATTAATGTGGCCAGTGATTCCATGTCTGTGTATATCGGGCGGCAGCCTCTAAGGTGCAGGGTTGAGGAACCGGCTGGTAGTGTTCCATTATTAATGTGGCCAGTGATTCCATGTCTGTGTATATCGGGCGGCAGCCTCTAAGGTGCAGGGTTGAGGAACCGGCTGGTAGTGTTCCATTATTAATGTGGCCAGTGATTCCATGTCTGTGTATATCGGGCGGCAGCCTCTAAGGTGCAGGGTTGAGGAACCGGCTGGTAGTGTTCCATTATTAATGTGGCCAGTGATTCCATGTCTGTGTATATCGGGCGGCAGCCTCTAAGGTGCAGGGTTGAGGAACCGGCTGGTAGTGTTCCATTATTAATGTGGCCAGTGATTCCATGTCTGTGTATATCGGGCGGCAGCCTCTAAGGTGCAGGGTTGAGGAACCGGCTGGTAGTGTTCCATTATTAATGTGGCCAGTGATTCCATGTCTGTGTATATCGGGCGGCAGCCTCTAAGGTGCAGGGTTGAGGAACCGGGTGGTAGTGTTCCATTATTAATGTGGCCAGTGATTCCATGTCTGTGTATATCGGGCGGCAGCCTCTAAGGTGCAGGGTTGAGGAACCGGCTGGTAGTGTTCCATTATTAATGTGGCCAGTGATTCCATGTCTGTGTATATCGGGCGGCAGCCTCTAAGGTGCAGGGTTGAGGAACCGGCTGGTAGTGTTCCATTATTAATGTGGCCAGTGATTCCATGTCTGTGTATATCGGGCGGCAGCCTCTAAGGTGCAGGGTTGAGGAACCGGGTGGTAGTGTTCCATTATTAATGTGGCCAGTGATTCCATGTCTGTGTATATCGGGCAGCAGCCTCTAAGGTGCAGGGTTGAGGAACCGGCTGGTAGTGTTCCATTATTAATGTGGCCAGTGATTCCATGTCTGTGTATATCGGGCGGCAGCCTCTAAGGTGCAGGGTTGAGGAACCGGGTGGTAGTGTTCCATTATTAATGTGGCCAGTGATTCCATGTCTGTGTATATCGGGCGGCAGCCTCTAAGGTGCAGGGTTGAGGAACCGGGTGGTAGTGTTCCATTATTAATGTGGCCAGTGATTCCATGTCTGTGTATATCGGGCGGCAGCCTCTAAGGTGCAGGGTTGAGGAACCGGGTGGTAGTGTTCCATTATTAATGTGGCCAGTGATTCCATGTCTGTGTATATCGGGCGGCAGCCTCTAAGGTGCAGGGTTGAGGAAACCGGCTGGTAGTGTTCCATTATTAATGTGGCCAGTGATTCCATGTCTGTGTATATCGGGCGGCAGCCTCTAAGGTGCAGGGTTGAGGAACCGGCTGGTAGTGTTCCATTATTAATGTGGCCAGTGATTCCATGTCTGTGTATATCGGGGCGGCAGCCTCTAAGGTGCAGGGTTGAGGAACCGGCTGGTAGTGTTCCATTATTAATGTGGCCAGTGATTCCATGTCTGTGTATATCGGGCGGCAGCCTCTAAGGTGCAGGGTTGAGGAACCGGGTGGTAGTGTTCCATTATTAATGTGGCCAGTGATTCCATGTCTGTGTATATCGGGCGGCAGCCTCTAAGGTGCAGGGTTGAGGAACCGGGTGGTAGTGTTCCATTATTAATGTGGCCAGTGATTCCATGTCTGTGTATATCGGGCGGCAGCCTCTAAGGTGCAGGGTTGAGGAACCGGCTGGTAGTGTTCCATTATTAATGTGGCCAGTGATTCCATGTCTGTGTATATCGGGCGGCAGCCTCTAAGGTGCAGGGTTGAGGAACCGGCTGGTAGTGTTCCATTATTAATGTGGCCAGTGATTCCATGTCTGTGTATATCGGGCGGCAGCCTCTAAGGTGCAGGGTTGAGGAACCGGCTGGTAGTGTTCCATTATTAATGTGGCCAGTGATTCCATGTCTGTGTATATCGGGCGGCAGCCTCTAAGGTGCAGGGTTGAGGAACCGGCTGGTAGTGTTCCATTATTAATGTGGCCAGTGATTCCATGTCTGTGTATATCGGGCGGCAGCCTCTAAGGTGCAGGGTTGAGGAACCGGCTGGTAGTGTTCCATTATTAATGTGGCCAGTGATTCCATGTCTGTGTATATCGGGCGGCAGCCTCTAAGGTGCAGGGTTGAGGAACCGGCTGGTAGTGTTCCATTATTAATGTGGCCAGTGATTCCATGTCTGTGTATATCGGCGGCAGCCTCTAAGGTGCAGGGTTGAGGAACCGGCTGGTAGTGTTCCATTATTAATGTGGCCAGTGATTCCATGTCTGTGTATATCGGGCGGCAGCCTCTAAGGTGCAGGGTTGAGGAACCGGCTGGTAGTGTTCCATTATTAATGTGGCCAGTGATTCCATGTCTGTGTATATCGGGCGGCAGCCTCTAAGGTGCAGGGTTGAGGAACCGGCTGGTAGCCACCTAGTCATGGCATGTAGCATTGGTCACATGCTGCATGCTGGCAGGAGCATTCAGCATTTCAACAACACATGAACAACAGCACTTCAACAACATGCCTATACATTGAGCATTTAGGCTGTATAAAACGTATGCCTTATTAAGCTATACAGTGCCTTTGAATTTACTTTTTAGAAACAGGCGTTTGGCCAGTCTTTGGTTTGAGGATCATGTGGTGAGTTATAAATGCCTGGTTTGTTAATTTAGCCTAGCAGAGGCTAGTGTATTCCCATGCCCTAATCACAGTCAACACAAATCTATTTTGTAACAACAATATCATGGAATGAAATAGAATACATTAGAAAATGATAGTTTCCCCCAAAATAATTTACAAGTGCACATTTGCCCACCTGATGATGTGCGGCTGCTGTGTTGAAAAATGAATAACTTTTTCTCGAATTCATTGATGATCAGATACTTCAGTTGTAACTGGTTCTGTTTCATTCCATGTTTACAGTTGATGGACATAATGTAGAATAATAGTGAAGACATCAAAACTATGAAATAACACATATGGAATCATGTAGTAACGAAAAAGGTGTTTTTAGCCACACTTTGCCTTGATGACAGCTTTGCACACTTTTGGCATTCTCTCAACCAGCTTCACCTGGAATGCTTTTCCAACAGTCTTGAAGCAGTTCTCACATATGCTGAGCACTTGTTGGCTGCTTTTCCTTCACTCTGCGGTCCAACTCATCCCAAACAATCTCAAACGGGTTGAGGTCGGGTGATTGTGGAGGCCAGGTCATCTGATGCAGCACTCCATCACTCTCCTTCTTGGTAAAATAGCCCTTACACAGTTGGAGGTGTGTTGGGTCATTGTCCTGTTGTAAAACAAATGGTAGTCCCACTAAGCGCAAACCAGATGGGATGGCGTATCGCTGCAGAATGCTGTGGTAGCCATGCTGGTTAAGTGTGCCTTGAATTCTAAATAAATCACAGACAGTGTCACTAGCAAAGCACCCCCGCACCATCACACCATCACACCTCCTCCTCCATGCTTCACGGTGGGAACCACACATGCGGAGATCATCTGTTCACCTACCCTGCATCTCACAAAGACACGGCGGTTGGAACCAATCCAAAGAAAGGATAGGCGGGAGCTTTGTGGACAACAACACCCATTGTGAGGGCAGAGAGACGGATCTTGTCAGTGTATCCATAATCTTTGATTGCACTGAATTAAATTCGACTTTCTGTTACTCAAATTCAAATTCCTGTGGGATGTGGCCAATTAGAATTTCAACTCATGAGCAATGTTCTCTCCAACTTGATAGTTTTCCCGATTAGTTAACACTATTAACATTTGCCTCTACTGTGGGAATTCTGATGGAATCAACACAATATTAGCCACTTTCAGTCCAACATACTGAAATAAAGCAAACTATTCAAGACTTAGTATACAAAACTAACTATGCAGTAGATTTAGTAGGCAGAGCGCATCAGAGAAGGATTCTGTAGCATTGTCAGGCACGACTCAGGCCTGTACTCTGAGCCATAGTACTCATGCATAAGAAAACAACAAAGGAAAGAAAAGCATTGCAAGTTTACATTTTGCAAAGTTAGTGTGGGAGAGGTAGAATTGTTTTTGTTATCGATCAATAATGAAAAACCTCCTGGCATTGACAACTTAGATGGAAAGCTACTGAGGATGGTAGCTGACTCTATTGCCACTCCTATCTGTCATGTCTTTAATCTGAGCCTAGAGGAAAGTCTTTGTCCTCAGGCCTGGAGGGAAGCCAAAGTCATTCCGCTACCCAAGAGTGGTAAAGCGACCTTTACTGGTTCTAACAGCAGACCTATCAGCTTGCTGCCAGCTCTTAGCAAACTGTTGTTTGACCAAATACAATGCTATTTCTCTGTAAACAAATTAACAACAGACTTTCATCATGCTTCTAGAGAAATGAATATACTTGGCCACTGTTAAAACTGTAACTTCCAGCTGGTACAGCCTCAGTGTTCACAGTAAACGTGTGCCGGAAGTTGTACGGAACTTTCACAACATTCAAGTTTGCGCTCAGCAGACCTGAAATTTGCTCAATGACGATTAATCTTCCTCATGAGTTGAATGGGAGTCAATTCCAAAATTCTGAATTGAGCCCAACCCTGATTGCTACACATATTATGACCTGTGTCTTTATCTAAACCAAAGCAGTTTGACTTCTTAGCAATGAAGTTGCAACTGTGAGCTGCTGTAAACCTATGTGATTGGGTACAAAGGTTGAGTCTCTAGATTCCCTTGCTGCACTGGGGAAATAATGAAATGGTTGTCATGGTGATTTAAACTGGGCCTGGTTATCTCCCAACTCGGAGGCCATGTCATTTGTTACATTTCAGCCAATTGATAAAAGCAGCTACAAGGCTGAACCTAAAAGACAACTCTAAATTGATACTTATTTATATTATCCTAAAATCCTTTATCTCATTCTATTGAGTCTCTTTGTTCAACAGGTAGTCTATGATATTAATATTGTAGCAAACAGCGGGGCAGGGAAGTGAACCCGGGTCGCTGGCGAGAAAGGCAAACACCCTACACATGGCAATAGGGTTAACCCACATGGTGGGAATTGTAACGTGGCTCACTACACAGCCCCCTCCAAAACAGGAAGGTATTGGGGATTTTTCAGTGGACTATAGTTCAATCCTTTTAGACTCAGTAGACTATAAGTTAAACAGTTAATCACAACATGACAAGCACGGAGCCAGGGTTAAACATAGTTACATCTCTGTTGCTAGGCAGGAACTTCATTGGTTCCTCTCGCTGGTGTAGTCATGGCCCTGCCTGATGCTAGAACCTTCGTGGGCGTGGAAGTTTCTTCTCTCTTCATCTGATCTGACTTCGGGTCAAATTCCTCCCTCCTCCCTAATCCACGGCTGTCCTGCCTTATCAGTGACTGAAACCAGACTGTTGCCCTTTGCCTCCCTCCTTAGGCATATTCCTGGAACGGAGCCAGGGGTTAAACATAGTTCAGACTATAAGTTAAACATGGTTAATCACAGCATGACAGGTGTTGGGACTGAGTGGTACAGAAGGAAGAGGCTTGGAAGAATGCCTGCTATGTGTGGGAACTGCCTGCTATGTGTGGGAACTGCCTGCAATGTGTGGGAACTGCCTGCTATGTGTGGGAACTGCCTGCTATGTGTGGGAACTGTATATGATTGAGAAATTGATTATGGACCTGCCATGTTTAAGCCATGTTTAAGTACCGATTGATAGGTATGGGAATCAATTAGGGGGTCAGAATGGAGCCAGGAAATGGCTCTGCTATTTTTACATGACAGGGCTGTTAATTTTACATCACAGGGCTGTTATTTTTACATGACAGGGCTGTTATTTTTACATGACAGGGCTGCTATTTTTACATGACAGGGCTGTTAATTTTACATGACAGGGCTGTTAATTTTACATGACAGGGCTGTTAATTTTACATGACAGGGCTGTTAATTTTACAGGACAGGGCTGCTATTTTTACATGACAGGCCTTGGTCCCGCCACTAATGTTTCCAGACACTGAATTAGAAGGGAGAGAAGTCAGATACCGCCATTATTATAAAATAAGGAAGTGGGCGGAGCGGTCAAGAGGTGAAAACTGGAGACAATGGTGGAGGAACCAAACAGGGAGGGATTAAGCTAAAATGGATGTAAAATGAGTAAGGATGAAACTGTATATAAACTGAGAGCTGAGAGGTGGAAAGTTAGATGCTCTGCAGACCACCTCGGTTATATTATCTGTGTAATAATGTCTATCTTAATTCTACAAAAACTCTGAAAGTACTTTTTGTTTCACTGACGACAAATACAATTTTCGACACTCAGCCCCCTCACACGTCCAGGCTTTCTGATGGCCTCGTGGCCACCATCCCACTTCTGTAGCAAACGGCGGGGCAGGGAAGCAAACCCGGGTCTCTGGCGTGAAAGGCAAACACCCTACACATCATGCCATTGGCACTAAGAGGGTTAACCCACTTGGTGGGAATTGTAACGTGGCTCATATACTGAGGATCGTTGCACTATAGTGGAACAAATATGATGCAATTACATATTTCATACGAAATGTGAAATGTAGAACTATGATATATTCATATGCTATATGTTTTAGAATTTGACTTACCCAATCCCAGTTAGGGCCTGTCCCAGGATTCACTATACTATAATTACACCATACATATCATTTCTCTACACACTTCACAATAATCTCACCTTGTAGCCTGAATTCACTACCAGAACATGTCAAATCATTGAGATGTTTCCCGTTCTGCTCAGAGAGCAACTTCCTGATGACGAGCGGTCTGTATCTATGTTCTAGGTGCAGTTGATCTCCCATTCTGCTCAGAGAGCAACTTCCTGATGACGAGCGGTCTGTATCTATGTTCTAGGTGCAGTTGATCTCCCATTCTGCTCAGAGAGCAACTTCCTGATGACGAGCGGTCTGTATCTATGTTCTAGGTGCAGTTGATCTCCCATTCTGCTCAGAGAGCAACTTCCTGATGACGAGGGGTCTGTATCTATGTTCTAGGTGCAGTTGATCTCCCATTCTGCTCAGAGAGCAACTTGTATTTGCCACATGCGCCGAATACAACAGGTGTAGACATTACAGTGAAATGCTTACTTACAAGCCCTTAACCAACAATGCAGTTTTTGAGTAGTATGAGAAATCACCCTGGATCATTATTAAACCCCATAGTATTTCATACAGTAATGATGATCAGTAGTATGAGAAATCACCCTGGATCATTATTAAACCCCATAGTATTTCATACAGTAATGATGATCAGTAGTATCAGAAATCACCCTGGATCATTATTAAACCCCATAGTATTTCATACAGTAATGATGATCAGTAGTATCAGAAATCACCCTGGATCATTATTAAACCCCATAGTATTTCATACAGTAATGATGATCAGTAGTATTAGAAATCACCCTGGATCATTATTAAACCCCATAGTATTTCATACAGTAATGATGATCAGTAGTATCATAAATCACCCTGGATCATTATTAAACCCCATAGTATTTCATACAGTAATGATGATCAGTAGTATCAGAAATCACCCTGGATCATTATTAAACCCCATAGTATTTCATACAGTAATGATGATCAGTAGTATTAGAAATCACCCTGGATCATTATTAAACCCCATAGTATTTCATACAGTAATGATGATCAGTAGTATTAGAAATCACCCTGGATCATTATTAAACCCCATAGTATTTCATACAGTAATGATGATCAGTAGTATCATAAATCACCCTGGATCATTATTAAACCCCATAGTATTTCATACAGTAATGATGATCAGTAGTATTAGAAATCACCCTGGATCATTATTAAACCCCATAGTATTTCATACAGTAATGATGATCAGTAGTATCAGAAATCACCCTGGATCATTATTAAACCCCATAATATTTCATACAGTAATGATGATCAGTAGTATTAGAAATCACCCTGGATCATTATTAAACCCCATAGTATTTCATACAGTAATGATGATCAGTAGTATTAGAAATCACCCTGGATCATTATTAAACCCCATAGTATTTCATACAGTAATGATGATCAGTAGTATGAGAAATCACCCTGGATCATTATTAAACCCCATAGTATTTCATACAGTAATGATGATCAGTAGTATCAGAAATCACCCTGGATCATTATTAAACCCCATAGTATTTCATACAGTAATGATGATCAGTAGTATGAGAAATCACCCTGGATCATTATTAAACCCCATAGTATTTCATACAGTAATGTTGATCAGTAGTATCAGAAATCACCCCGGATCATTATTAAACCCCATAGTATTTCATACAGTAATGATGATCAGTAGTATCAGAAATCACCCCGGATCATTATTAAACCCCATAGTATTTCATACAGTAATGATGATCAGTAGTATCAGAAATCACCCTGGATCATTATTAAACCCCATAGTATTTCATACAGTAATGATGATCAGTAGTATCAGAAATCACCCTGGATCATTATTAAACCCCATAGTATTTCATACAGTAATGTTGATCAGTAGTATCAGAAATCATCCTGCATCATTCATCATGTCAGACATTTCCCTCTATTTCTCCCCACATGGAACTGCTGATGTAAAAGGGCTTCATAAATAAATGATTGATATAACGTTGAACTCCCAACCTCCCAACCAGACTACAGTCTGTTACATTCTCACATTATCCACAGATCTGGGAGGAATACCCCTTTTATGATCTATAATCTATGGCAGTAATCTTACTTTGGGTCAAAGGGCATTGGTCCACTGATAACATTGAGAGGATTGTACATGGACCAGTCATAGACAGACAGCTGGGTACTGGAGACTGCTCTCTGGGTCTGGGGGTTGGCAGTGCCCCCCTCCTCTCTCTCCTCAGAGACACTCATCTCAGGAGTGTGTTCCAACTTCCAGAATTACAGTGTGATAAAAAGACTCACACACCATTTAGGAGACACACACTTCCTTGATTAAACATATACTTACTAGAGTTTACAGGATATCCTGCTCTGTCCTTTCTCCAGTTTAGAGTTTACAGGATATCCTGCTCTGTCCTCTCTCCAGTTTAGAGTTTATAGGATATCCTGCTCTGTCCTCTCTCCAGTTTAGAGTTTACAGGATATCCTGCTCTGTCCTCTCTCCAGTTTAGAGTTTATAGAATATCCTGCTCTGTCCTCTCTCCAGTTTAGAGTTTATAGGATATCCTGCTCTGTCCTCTCTCCAGTTTAGAGTTTACAGGATATCCTGCTCTGTCCTCTCTCCAGTTTAGAGTTTATAGGATATCCTGCTCTGTCCTCTCTCCAGTTTAGAGTTTACAGGATATCCTGCTCTGTCCTCTCTCCAGTTTAGAGTTTATAGAATATCCTGCTCTGTCCTCTCTCCAGTTTAGAGTTTATAGGATATCCTGCTCTGTCCTCTCTCCAGTTTAGAGTTTACAGGATATCCTGCTCTGTCCTCTCTCCAGTTTAGAGTTTACAGGATATCCTGCTCTGTCCTCTCTCCAGTTTAGAGTTTATAGAATATCCTGCTCTGTCCTCTCTCCAGTTTAGAGTTTATATGATATCCTGCTCTGTCCTCTCTCCAGTTTAGAGTTTATAGAATATCCTGCTCTGTCCTCTCTCCAGTTTAGAGTTTATAGGATATCCTGCTCTGTCCTCTCTCCAGTTTAGAGTTTACAGGATATCCTGCTCTGTCCTCTCTCCAGTTTAGAGTTTACAGGATATCCTGCTCTGTCCTCTCTCCAGTTTAGAGTTTATAGGATATCCTGCTCTGTCCTCTCTCCAGTTTAGAGTTTACAGGATATCCTGCTCTGTCCTCTCTCCAGTTTAGAGCTATAGAATATCCTGCTCTGTCCTCTCTCCAGTTTAGAGTTCATAGAATATCCTGCTCTTTCATCTACAAATATGTAATGGCTGGACAAGAACAAATATACTTTTATATAGGTATGCTTTCTACACACCATGAGGATAAACCATTAACCATGAGGTGTAGCTAACTGTTTTCTTTACTGACAACTGGGGTTAGAGACAGACAGAGACTGAGAGAGACACAGACATCAGCTAACTGTTTTCTTTACTGCCAACTGGGATTAGAGACAGACAGAGACTGAGAGAGACACAGACCTCAGCTAACTGTTTTCTTTACTGACAACTGGGGTTAGAGACAGACAGAGACTGAGAGAGACACAGACATCAGCTAACTGTTTTCTTTACTGACAACTGGGGTTAGAGACAGACAGAGACTGAGAGAGACACAGACCTCAGCTAACTGTTTTCTTTACTGACAACTGGGGTTAGAGACAGACAGAGACTGAGAGAGACACAGACATCAAATACTCATGATCTTTGACCTTCCACCATTTCAGGCTTTTTTCACAGAAATTGCATGGTAACACTTTACATGGCAGATGATAGGCATTAAAATACATTAATAAAGCCCTTGACCATTTTAAATAATAGTATATACATTTTCGTCATTTAACATACGCTCTTATCCAAAGATACTCAAGGGCACATCTACAGTTTTTTTACCTAGTCAGCTCAGGGTTTCGAACCAGCAACCTTTCGGTTACTGGTCCAACACCCTTAACCGCTAGGCTACCTGCCACCAGTGTATGATGGGCATCTTACAACAACTACAGCTGACATTATTGTGGTCATGTTAAGTATTTAGTTTTTTATTGGGATCCCCAAATAGACGTTGCCAAGGCAATACTTTTTTTATTCAGGCTGCAAAGTAAGGATCCTACCAGGGATTTTTTATGTATGATGTTGGTAGAATGTATACATTGGGATAGTAGTAAGGATCCTACCAGGGATTATTTATGTATGATGTTGGTAGAATGTATACATTGGGATAGTAGTAAGGATCCTACAGGGATTATTTATGTATGATGTTGGTAGAATGTATACATTGGGATAGTAGTAAGGATCCTACCAGGGATTATTTATGTATGATGTTGGTAGAATGTATACATTGGGATAGTAGTAAGGATCCTACCAGGGATTATTTATGTATGATGTTGGTAGAATGTATACATTGGGATAGTAGTAAGGATCCTACCAGGGATTATTTATGTATGATGTTGGTAGAATGTATACATTGGGATAGTAGTAAGGATCCTACAGGGATTATTTATGTATGATGTTGGTAGAATGTATACATTGGGATAGTAGTAAGGATCCTACCAGGGATTATTTATGTATGATGTTGGTAGAATGTATACATTGGGATAGTAGTAAGGATCCTACCAGGGATTATTTATGTATGATGTTGGTAGAATCTATACATTGGGATAGTAGTAAGGATCCTACCAGGGATTATTAATGTATGATGTTGGTAGAATGTATACATTGGGATAGTAGTAAGGATCCTACCAGGGATTATTTATGTATGATGTTGGTAGAATGTATACATTGGGATAGTAGTAAGGATCCTACCAGGGATTATTTATGTATGATGTTGGTAGAATGTATACATTGGGATAGTAGTAAGGATCCTACCAGGGATTATTTATGTATGATGTTGGTAGAATGTATACATTGGGATAGTAGTAAGGATCCTACCAGGGATTATTTATGTATGATGTTGGTAGAATGTATACATTGGGATAGTAGTAAGGATCCTACCAGGGATTATTTATGTATGATGTTGGTAGAATGTATACATTGGGATAGTAGTAAGGATCCTACCAGGGATTATTTATGTATGATGTTGGTAGAATGTATACATTGGGATAGTAGTAAGGATCCTACCAGGGATTACATGTTAGTCATTTAGCAGACGCTCTTATTCAGAGCGACATACAGTTAGTGCATGCATTTTTATTATTTTTTATACTGGAATCGAACCCACAACCCTGGCGTTGCAAACACCATGCTCTACCAACTGAGCTACATCCCTGCCAGCCATTCCCTCCCCTACCCTGGCCAACGCTGGGCCAATTGTGCGCTGCCCCATGGTTCTCCCAGTCATGGCCGGCTACGACAGAGCCTGGATTCGAACCAGGATCTCTTGTGGCACAGCTAGCACTGCAATGCAGTGCCTTAGACCACTGCGCCACTCGGGAGAATTAATTATGGGCTCCTGAGTGGCGCAGTGGTCTCAAGGCACTGCATCACAGTGCTAACTGCGCTACTAGAGATCCTGGTTCGTAACGCCGCGACCGGGGAGACTCATGGGCGGCGCACAATTGGCCCAGCGTCGTCCAGGTTAGGGAGGGAATGGCCGGCAGGGATGTTGCTCAGTTGATAGAGCATGGCGTTCTGCAACGCCAGGGTTGTGGGTTCGATTCTACGGGGGCCAGTATAAAAAAAAAAGATATGTATTCACTAACTGTAAGTCGCTCTGGATAAGAGCGTCTGCTAAATGACTAAAATGTAAATATGTATGATGTTGGTAGAATGTATACATTGGGATAGTAGTAAGAGGCCGGTGGGTAAATGACTGAGATTCAAGCCTCCCGTCAGTTAAGGAGATTTGTTTCTTTATTGTGTGTTTAGTTGTACCTTTACCTTCCTGTAGTTGGTCATTTGGAAGGATTCTGTATGGAGGAATGCTCTAAGATCACTCCAACTCAAAACATTTTAGAAAAAGGCTCAGTGACGTTATCCTCGCAAGGGAGGTATTGAAAGGGAGAGCCAATTTTGACCCCTACCTTTTTGAGAAAAAAAGTATTACTTGTTAAACGATCTCTTTCTCTGAGCAATTGTATTAGTATAAAATCATTTAATTTAATAATTTGGGACCCCACTGTATACTTCAAAGTTAGAGATATGTTGAATCTGGATCCGTCATAATGATTCTACATTTTATAGTATGCCATGGCCATTACTGGCCAAAGGTTAAACTACTGTTATGTTAATGCTATATTATGGTGTTGAGTCACTGGACTTTGTCCAGATATTATTGCATCCAAAGATCAACTGTACCTACAACATAGATACAGAGCCACTTGTCATCAGGAAGGTGCTCTCTCAGCAGAACGGAACGGAAAATATCTCAGTGATTTGACATGTTCTGGTTGTGAATTCAGGCTATAAGGTAAGAATCTTCCAAGGGATTATTGTAAGGTGTGTAGGGAAATTGAATATATGGTGTTATTATAGTATAGAGAATGACAGTAAAACACTCAGATCTAACAGTCCATTTCACCTGGGACAGGTACGTGACAGTTCAATCATACAAAATGGCGCTAACTGGGCGTAGGCAAGTCAGATTCAAAAACATATTGTTGTTCATATCTCGTATTATATGATTCGTATATCGTGGTTATTTTACAATTTGTAAAAATGTTAATGTATCATAGTTCTAAATAATCTTTCAAAATATCAGAACATTTGTTGTTTTCAAAATTACAATGAGCTCCTACTTTCTGTGTAATTTGGTATGAAACCTGAACGTACTTTTCTTAACATTGATATTATGAATTAAATTAAATAATATCATAATTATAGCAGACCTGTTGAACAAAGCAACACACTAGAATGAGTGGAATTATTACAAGAGAAAGTGAGACATTATTATCATTTTTATTTTATTTTATTTTAGTTTTAGATCAGCTTTAATATTTCAGATAGATTGTAACTTCCATCAATCCCCCATTATTATTATTATTACTATTATTATTATTAGTTCCACTACATGGAGAAAAGGTTAACAATATCAGTCATGACATTTACATTTTAGTCATTTAGCAGACGCTCTTATCCAGAGCGACTTATATGAGCAATTAGGGTTAAGTGCCTTGCTTAAGGGCACATTGACAGATTTTTCACCTAGTCGGCTCGGGGATTAGAACCAGCGACCTTTCGGTTACTGGCACAACGCTCTTACCCACTAAGCTACCTGCTCACTAAACTACGTGTTGATGTGATTGCATTAAATCACCTGACTGTTTGGACGTGTCTGTTAGTAAATGTTTTATTTCTAAGAGATAATGAATAAAATAGAACAATTGACCTTCAATAATTAGTTGTCACTGTGTTAACCACAACCAAACTGTTGGATCTCTGTTTAGGGGTCAGTGCTCTAAAATGAGTCTCTCTGGGGAGAGAGAGGAGGGGGGCTCTGCCTCTAAAATGAGTCTCTCTGGGGAGAGAGAGGAGCGGGTCCCTGCCTCTAAAACAAGTCTCTCTGGGGGACATGACATCAAAGCTAAGAGGTGAGATGACAATGTTGTTTAAGAATTTACAAGGAGTTTATTTCTAAAACGTTATATCCACCATTTTTAGCACACACACACACACACACAGACACATCTTTACCAGCATACACACACATCTTTACCAGCATACACACACACATCTATAGAAGTTTTGCATGACACAATCATTTATCCTACTCTTAGTTATTGTCTAATATGTTGTCATGCAGAACCTTATTGTTTTTACTAATTCTAATCGTTGTTACAAGCGGTATTTTGACAATACTACCGTCAAATCAACACACTCTTCACTCCTGTTTTAAACAAAAAGGGTTTTCTGCTTGCTTAATATATGGAACCACTAAAAGTTCTATATAGAAACCTTTTATAGGGTTCTTTAATCAGAACTCTAGAGGTTCTTCTTCACTGAACCAAAATGGCTCCATATAGAACCCTGCATGGTGTCATTTATGAATTATGGCTACTACTATTAAATAGGAATATTTTTAGCTAAGAATATAATTTATAGGAAAATAGGAATGGTTGAAAAATCCCAATATTCATTAAAAATTATACTTAGAAATAGCAGTGCTGGGGGTTTGGAAAGCCATAGTTAGTCAATCAACAATAGAACAATACTCTTACAGTCTGTGGATCCTATGCGACTAGAAAGGTTAAAAATGCATGTTAGAAATCACAGCGCAGCTGAAAAAAATATGGCAGGTGGAAATCAAAAGAGGATGTTCTACGGAGATAGGTGGGCGGGCTGAGAGTAGCAGAGGGGTGGGATTAAAAAAGATCATGATCGGTAATAGTCATTACTGTAAACACTATAGATGTCTGAGTACTATCTATCCAAAATGTAATGTGTATAAGAAATTATTATTATTATTATTATTATTATTATTATTATTATTATTATTAGTATTATTATTATTATATATAAAAAAGTAATTACTGTGTATGAAAGTATTGTATGGGGGGTAGAATTTATCTTCGTTATATTCAAACACACTGGTGGCCAGAGAGGCATCTCTTTGTTCGAACGATGGCCCAACTCTGGCTGACTTCTTTACAATACAATACATTACAATACAGTACAACTTTGTCCATTAGTTCCAGCAAACAACAAAAATGTATTTTCTGCTCCGTTCATAACCCCCCCAAACAGCAGACCTCACACATACAGTTGAGACCAGCACAGGTTCAAGCTGCAGTGCAGCGCCCCTGGATGGAGAGCATGTTGTGGGGTTAAGGGCCTTGCTCAAGGGCCCAACGAAAGGTGATTGTTTTGAGGACGTGGACCCAGCAGCCCTCCAGGGGTCAGATCAATTCCGCCCATTTTTTCCAGCGCCCGGCCCGGGATTCAAACTGGACACTTTTCGGCCACAGGTCCAACGCCTGCCACAGCTCCAACTCATTTGCCGCTGGGCGAAAACCTGAGTTAATATTCAGAAATAAGCATGAGTTAATCTGCCAAAATGAAGACAAAATGTTATGCAGACATCATTATTATGATAACATACAATATTTTTTTTTCACCTTTATTTAACCAGGTAAGCCAGTTGAGAACAGGTTCTCATTTACAACTGCGACCTGGCCAAGATAAAGCAAAGCAGTGCGATAAAAACAACAACACAGAGTTACATATGGGGTAAAAAACATAAAGTCAAAAATACAACAGAAAATATATATACAGTGTGTGCAAATGTAGCAAGTTATGGAGGTAAGGCAATAAATAGGCTATAGTGCAAAATAATTACAATAGTATTAACACTGGAATGCTAGATGTGCAAGAGATTATGTGCAAATAGAGATACTGGGGTGCAAAAGAGCAAAATAAATAACAATATAGGGATGAGGTAGTTGGGTGGGCTAATTTCAGATGGGCTGTGTACAGGTGCAGTGATCGGTAAGGTGCTCTGACAACTGATGCTTAAAGTTAGTGAGGGAGATAAGAGTCTCCAGCTTCAGAGATTTGTGCAATTCGTTCCAGTCATTGGCAGCAGAGAACTGGAAGGAATGGCGGCCAAAGGAGGTGTTGGCTTTGGGAATGACCAGTGAGATATACCTGCTGGAGCGCAGACTACGGGTGGGTGCTGCTATGGTGACCAATGAGCTAAGATAAGGCGGGGATTTGCCTAGCAGTGATTTATAGATGGCCTGGAGCCAGTGGGTTTGACGACGAACATGTAGTGAGGACCAGCCAACAAGAGCGAACAGGTCACAGTGGTGGGTAGTGTATGGGGCTTTGGAGACAAAACGGATGGCACTGTGATAGACTACATCCAATTTGCTGAGTAGAGTGTTGGAGGCTATTTTGTAAATGACATCGCCGAAGTCAAGGATCGGTAGGATAGTCAGTTTTACGAGGGCATGTTTGGCAGCATGAGTGAAGGAGGCTTTGTTGCGAAATAGGAAGCTGATTCTAGATTTAACTTTGGATTGGAGATTCTTTATGTGAGTCTGGAAGTTGAGTTTACAGTCTAACCAGACACCTAGGTATTTGTAGTTGTCCACATACTCTAGGTCAGACCCGTCAGAGTGGTGATTCTAGTCGGGTGGCGGGTGCCAACAGCGTTCGATTGAAAAGCATGCATTTAGTTTTACTAGTGTTTAAGAGCAGTTGGAGGCTACTGAAGGATTGTTGTATGGCATTGAAGCTCGTTTGGAGGTTTGTTAACACAGTGTCCAATGAAGGGCCAGATGTATACAAAAATGGTGTCGTCTGCGTAGAGGTGGATCTGAGAGTCACCAGCAGCAAGAGCGACATCATTGATATACACGGAGAAAAGTGTCGGCCCAAGAATTGAACCCTGTGGCACCCCCATAGAGACTGCCATAGGTCCAGACAACAGGCCCTCCGATTTGACACACTGAACTCTATCTGAGAAGTAGTTGTTGAACCAGGTGAGGCAGTCATTTGAGAAACCAAGGCTATTTAGTCTGCCAATAAGAATGCGGTGGTTGACAGAGTCGAAAGCCTTGGCCAGGTCGATGAAGACGGCTGCACAGTACTGTCTATTATCAATCGCGGTTATAATATCGTTTAGGACCTTGAGCGTGGCTGAAGTGCACCCATGATTCATGATTCATGAAGTGCACATTCAGTTGTCATCAGCAGCAGCCACAAGAGAGAGAGCCTATGATAGTTCTGGGTTACTGCCAGACTGAGCAAAACATAGATAGTGTGTTAAAAGACATGTAATGATTAACTAGGCTATTGAATCACCAACACTTATTATACATCATTATTATACAGAAATCATTGTCAAAAGCTGAAGAGAAACTGTTGCATTTGGTCTATATTATTTCTGGATTGATCATATAGAAATATAGAAACATTATTTTAACTACTCCAAAGCAATTCCATGTGGTGCAGGAACCACTGACTCACTGCATTATTCTATAGTATTATCAAGACACCTGCTGTTAACTCTTAACTGGTTAGGACAGCTCATGAGGTGTCCTAATTATCTACCGACTAGGTGGGACTAGAGGCTTCATGCATAGCTTTAATTTATACCCATAAGTGTAAAATGTCTTTATTCTCAGCACTTATACGACCAATGTTCTACTCTGAGACACTTTGTTATTAAAAAACTTTGAATGTTTGTTTTACATATAAAAATAAATAAATGAAAATTACTAAAGTAAGCCAGTATAAAGACTGGGTTATGTATGCACTCACTAACTGTAAGTCGCTCTGGATAAGAGCGTCTGCTAAGTGATTAAAATGTAAATGTAAATGTATTGTGTTGCTCTGCTCATGTCCGCGTTCTGGAACTGTCCGCGTCCACGCCCAGAACTGTCCGCGTCCACGTACGGTTTGGCGCCAAGCATATTGTCCAGTTACGCGCAGAGTGGACTGAGGTGATCTTGGGGAACAACGACAGAGTTCGTTACAGTGTTGAGACGCCGAAGTTTATTGTTCAATTAGCTTTTTTGCGTAATGGTCAGTGACAGTATGAGTGTAGCCAGATCCTTTTCACTCGCTATCCTTGTTTCATCTTGTGGTTCACCGGATTCGTCATCATCCTCGAGGGACAGACGAACGACCTGCTAGCTAGCCAAGCTAGTCGGTACAGCTAGCTAAGCTAGCTACCACTACATCATCACCGGCTGCCTGCTTTTCTTGTGGACCGATGGAGCTCCCGGGTTGTTTCTTCCACCTGTTAAATACGGTGGAGGGCTTCTCCCTCTCTCGTTGATGGATGCTGGCTACCTACCATCCCTCTGTCCGGTTCTCCTCTCTTCACTAGATGGACGGTAACTTTAGTGTTTAATCCCTCTGTGTCCAAGGACTGAACTTTTGAATATTATTTTCGGGGCGCCTCAAGTGACATTTTTTACAACGTTTATTTCTGATAAAATTAGTTCATTGCATCCGCCATGGAGCCCAGTTTCATAATATTACCTTCTGTCCCTGGTTATGATGTAATTGCGAAAAAACAGGCCTTATTTTAGGGCATTTTTCACCCTACCAGCTCCTATTAGTTCTATTGAGCTCCGTGACACCGACTCGCCTTCAGAACGTTCTATTCCCAGCCCATTGTTCTGCGTCACAATGCCAGCTTCACTATTGTTATCAATGAGACCTGCCTGCATTAACCCTGTAGGTTTACCTCAAGTAACTTATTATTACCATGGTTACGGCTACTTGGTGAGCGTTAACCCTGTAGGTTTACCTCAGGTAACTTATTATTACCAAGGTTACGGCTACTTGGTGAGCGTTAACCCTGTTGGTTTACCTCAGGTAACTGATTATTACCAAGGTTACGGCTACTTGGTGAGCGTTAACCCTGTAGGTTTACCTCAGGTAACTTATTATTAACAAGGTTACTGCTACTTGGTGAGCGTTAACCCTGTAGGTTTACCTCAGGTAACTTATTATTAACAAGGTTACTGCTACTTGGTGAGCGTTAACCCTGTAGGTTTACCTCAGGTAACTTATTATTAACAAGGTTACAGCTACTTGGTGAGCGTTAACCCTGTAGGTTTACCTCAGGTAACTTATTATTAACAAGGTTACAGCTACTTGGTGAGCGTTAACCCTGTAGGTTTACCTCAGGTAACTTGTTATTAACAAGGTTACGGCTACTTGGTGAGCGTTAACCCTGTAGGTTTACCTCAGGTAACTTATTATTAACAAGGTTACGGCTACTTGGTGAGCATTAACCCTGTAGGTTTACCTCAGGTAACTTATTTTTAACAAGGTTACAGCTACTTGGTGAGCGTTAACCCTGTATGTTTACCTCAGGTAACTTATTATTACCAAGGTTACAGCTACTTGGTGAGCGTTAACCCTGTAGGTTTACCTCAGGTAAATTATTATAACCAAGGTTACAGCTAGTTGGTGAGCGTTAACCCTGTAGGTTTACCTCAGGTAACTTATTATTACCAAGGTTACAGCTACTTGGTGAGCGTTAACCCTGTAGGTTTACCTCAGGTAACTTATTATTACCAAGGTTACAGCTACTTGGTGAGCGTTAACCCTGTAGGTTTACCTCAGGTAACTTATTATTACCAAGGTTACAGCTACTTGGTGAGCGTTAACCCTGTAGGTTTACCTCAGGTAACTTATTATTACCAAGGTTACAGCTACTTGGTGAGCGTTAACCCCTGTAGGTTTACCTCAGGTAAATTATTATTACCAAGGTTACAGCTACTTGGTGAGCGTTAACCCTGTAGGTTTACCTCAGGTAACTTATTATTACCAAGGTTACAGCTACTTGGTGAGCGTTAACCCTGTAGGTTTACCTCAGGTAACTTATTATTAACAAGGTTACGGCTACTTGGTGAGCGTTAACCCTGTAGGTTTACCTCAGGTAAATTATTATTACCAAGGTTACAGCTACTTGGTGAGCGTTAACCCTGTAGGTTTACCTCAGGTAACTTATTATTACGCAAGGTTACAGCTACTTGGTGAGCGTTAACCCTGTAGGTTTACCTCAGGTAACTTATTATTAACAAGGTTACGGCTACTTGGTGAGCGCGCACACTGTTCACCTGAGAACATGTTGTGGTCACCAATAGTGAGGTGAGACACAGTTTTAGAGGCAATGGCTGGCGGATAGCCATCAAACATTAAACATTTTCTGGTCATGGTTAACCATATTTGTTTTAAGAAAAAAGTGTACAATCTAAACAAAACGCATGTCCCTGTCCTCTTTTTCAAGATGTGGGCGATTTAAACAGCCAGAATACATTTTTTAATTAAGAAATAACCTTTTCTTTGAGGACTTGTTGTTTCTAAAAGGCTGCTGTGTAAATTGATAATTTGATATGCATCGAAGTCTTCGTTCGTAGGGCATCAAATTGAGCGAATGCTGCGCAGGTTCACTGAGTTACAAACCAAATGGGTATAATGGGGTGATTGTTGTTGCCTCCCTGTACATTTCTGAAAATGGATATATAGCGTTTTTAGAATGAAACTCTTCTTATGTTTCCCCATCTGAGCTCAGAGTAGATGAGAGATGTAATGTTTGTCTCTGTTGTGTTGAAGCCCAATCAAGCAGGAGAGACCAGCCTCCCCTGTACCCAGCTGTGTGTCCATGAAGAGTGACCGGTCTATGGCTGAACCTGATGACTTTAGAGAGGGAGACTTTTCTACTGAACAAAGGTAAGAAGAACTCATGGGTCATGGTCAGTGAGTTAAACAACACTGTCTCTAGTCATTTCTCCTCTCCCATTTTACCATTTATGTTTGTTAATTTCATAATCCATAGGCTAAACCTTTTTTCCATTTTCATAGTCCTGAAACAATATTAAACAAACACAACATACCCTGTGTGTGTGTGTGTGTGTGTGTGTGTGTGTGTGTGTGTGTGTGTGTGTGTGTGTGTGTGTGTGTGTGTGTGTGTGTGTGTGTGTGTGTGTGTGTGTGTGAGTGTGTGTGCACTCCCTGGATGAGGAGATGTAATCTCTATCCTGATTGCCTAGTCATTTTACCCCTACGTACATGTACATATTTCCTAAATTACCTCAACTACCTTATTGTTATTTTATTATGTTACTATTTCCTTTTTTATTTAGATAATTTTTGTGGCTTTTTAACTCTGCATTGTTGGGAAAGGGCTCGTAAGTAAGCATTTCACGGTAAAGTGTACCACTGTTGTATTCGGCGCATGTGAGAAATACAATTTGATTTCATTTGAAGCTCATGCGCAGAAATACATCATTGGGTCTAATGGTCGTCTTGTGCCGAACTGCACATGTGCAGGCCGTCAAATCAAAAGCACTCCTTCCATATAAGGTTGTTTATGACTAACATGAAAATGTGTCAATTTGTTAAACTACTTAAGACAGAACATTTTCAAAATTAACAACTAAGGAAGTCATTTTTATCTCTCATTGCTGGGGGAGATTATAAGAGGATATGGCCATTAAGTTCAGATCGTTCTTCAAGATGTTCAAATGTTCATAGATGACCAGCAGGGTCAAATAATAATCACTGTGGTTATAGAGGGTGCAACACGTCAGCACCTCAGGAGTAAATGTCAGTTGGCTTTTCATAGCCGAGCATTCAGAGGTCGAGACAGCAGGTGTGGTAGAGAGAGAGAGGTCGAAACAGCAGGTTCGGGACAAGGTCGCACGTCCGGTGAACAGGTCAGAGTTCCAGATCCGCAGGCAGACCAGTAGAAACTGGATCAGCAGCATGACAAGGTATCACGTCCGGTGGAGCATGTATCGATACTGATAGGATCGAAGAAAGGAGCGCTGCTCTCGGATCAGTTTTCTCCATTAAAATCTTTCCTTAACATTATAATTATTTCACAATACTGACCACGGATCAGCTTCTAGAAAGATATTACTACCTACGGCTGCAAAAATTGAGGTAGTTTATTCTAATGCTTACACAATAAAAATGTACTAAATCACAGATTCGGCACATCATTGGACACATGTTAGGCTACACATCATTTAATTTAATTTTTTTATTTCACCTTTATTTAACCAGGTAAGCCAGTTGAGAACAAGTTCTCATTTACAACTGCGACCTGGCCAAGATAAAGCAAAGCAGTGCGATAAAAACAACACAGAGTTACATATGGGGTAAAAAAACAAAGTCAAAAATACAACAGAAAATATATATACAGTGTGTGCAAATGTAGCAAGTTATGGAGGTAAGGCAATAAATAGGCTATAGTGCAAAATAATTACACAATAGTATTAACACTGGAATGCTAGATGTGCAAGAGATTATGTGCAAATAGAGATACTGGGGTGCAAAAGAGCAAAATAAATAACAATATAGGGATGAGGTAGTTGGGTGGGCTAATTTCAGATGGGCTGTGTACAGGTGCAGTGATCGGTAAGGTGCTCTGACAACTGATGCTTAAAGTTAGTGAGGGAGATAAGAGTCTCCAGCTTCAGAGATTTTGTGCAATCCGTTCCAGTCATTGGCAGCAGAGAACTGGAAGGAATGGCGGCCAAAGGAGGTGTTGGCTTTGGGAATGACCAGTGAGATATACCTGCTGGAGCGCAGACTACGGGGTGGGTGCTGCTATGGTGACCAATGAGCTAAGATAAGGCGGGGATTTGCCTAGCAGTGATTTATTGATGGCCTGGAGCTAGTGGGTTTGACGACGAACATGTAGTGAGGACCAGCCAACAAGAGCGTACAGGTCACAGTGGTGGGTAGTGTATGGGGCTTTGGAGACAAAACGGATGGCACTGTGATAGACTACATCCAATTTGATGAGTAGAGTGTTGGAGGCTATTTTGTAAATGACATCGCCGAAGTCAAGGATCGGTAGGATAGTCAGTTTTACGAGGGCATGTTTGGCAGCATGAGTGAAGGAGGCTTTGTTGCGAAATAGGAAGCCGATTCTAGATTTAACTTTGGATTGGAGATTCTTTATGTGAGTCTGGAAGGAGAGTTTACAGTCTAACCAGACACCTAGGTATTTGTAGTTGTCCACATACTCTAGGTCAGACCCGTCGAGAGTGGTGATTCTAGTCGGGGGCGGGTGCCAGCAGCGTTCGATTGAAAAGCATGCATTTAGTTTTACTAGTGTTTAAGAGCAGTTGGAGGCTACTGAAGGAGTGTTGTATGGCATTGAAGCTCGTTTGGAGGTTTGTTAACACAGTGTCCAATGAAGGGCCAGATGTATACAAAATGGTGTCGTCTGCGTAGAGGTGGATCTGAGAGTCACCAGCAGCAAGAGCGACATCATTGATATACACAGAGAAAAGTGTCGGCCCAAGAATTGAACCCTGTGGCACCCCCATAGAGACTGCCATAGGTCCAGACAACAGGCCCTCCGATTTGACACACTGAACTCTATCTGAGAAGTAGTTGGTGAACCAGGCGAGGCAGTCATTTGAGAAACCAAGGCTATTAAGTCTGCCAATAAGAATGCGGTGTTTGACAGAGTCGAAAGCCTTGGCCAGGTCGATGAAGACGGCTGCACAGTACTGTCTATTATCAATCGCGGTTATAATATCGTTAGGACCTTGAGCGTGGCTGAAGTGCACCCATGACCAGCTCGGAAACCGGATTGCATAGCGGAGAAGGTACGGTGGTATTCGAAATGGTCGGTGATCTGTTTGTTAACTTGGCTTTCAAATACTTTCGAAAGGCAGGGCAGGATGGATATAGGTCTGTAGCAGTTTGGATCTAGAGTGTCACCCCCTTTGAAGAGGGGGGATGACCGCGGCAGCTTTCCAATCTCTGGGGATCTCAGACGTTATGAAAGAGAGGTTAAACAGACTAGTAATAGGGGTTGCGACAATTTCGGGGCTAGTTTTAGAAAGAAAGGGTCCAGATTGTCTAGCCCAGCTGATTTGTAGGGGTCCAGATTTTGCAGCTCTTTCAAAACGTCAGCTGTCTGAATTTGTGTGAAGGAGAAGTGGGGGGGGCATGGGCAAGTTGCAGCGGAGGGTGCAGAGTTGGTGGCCGGGGTAGTGGTAGCCAGATGGAAAGCATGGCCAGCTGTAGCAAAATGCTTGTTGAAATTCTCGATTATTGTAGATTTATCGGTGGTGATAGTGTTTCCTAGCCTCAGGGCAGTGGGCAACTGGGAGGAAGTGCTCTTATTCTCCATGGAATTTACAGTGTCCCAAAACTTTTTGGAGTTAGTGCTACAGGATGCTAATTTCTATTTGAAAAAGTTAGCCTTTGCTTTCCTGACTGCTTGTGTATATTGGTTCCTAACTTCCCTGAAAAGTTGCATATCGCGGGGGCTATTTGATGCTAATACAGTACGCCACAGGATGTTTTTGTGCTGGTCAAGGGCAGTCAAGTCTGAGGGAGAACCAGGGCTATATCGGTTCTTAGTTCTGTATTTTTTGAATGGGGCATGTTTATTTAAGATTGAGAGGAAATTACTTTTAAGGATCAACCAGGCATCCTCTACTGACGGAATGAGATCTATATCCATCCAGGATACCTGGACCAGGTCAATTAGGAAGGCTTTCTCACTAAAGTGTTTTAGGGAGCGTTTGACAGTGATGAGGGGTGGTCGTTTGACCGCGGACCCTGCTAGGACGCAGGCAATAAGGCAGTGATCGCTGAGATCCTGGTTGAAGACAGCTGAGGTGTATTTAGAGGGTATGTTAGTCAGGATGATATCTATGAGGGTACCCATGTTTACGGATTTAGGGTTGTACCTGGTAGGTTCGTTGATAATTTTGCGTGAGGTTGAGGGCATCTAGTTTGGATTGTAGGATGGCCGGGGTATTAAGCATATCCCAATTTAGGTCACCAAGCTAGTACGAACTCTGAGGATAAATGGGGGCAATCAATTCACATATGGTGTCCAGGGCACAGCTGGGGGCTGAGGGGGGTCTGTAGCAAGCGGCAACAGTGAGAGACTTATTTCTGGAAAGGTGGGTTTTTAGAAGTAGAAGCTCAAACTGTTTGGGCACAGACCTGGATTTTATGATAGAGCTCTGCAGGCTATCTCTACAGTAGATTGCAACTCCACCCCCTTTGGCAGTTCTATCTAGACGGAAAATGTTATAGTTGGGGATGGAAATTTCAGAATTTTTGGTGGCCTTCCTGAGCCAGGATTCAGACACTCCTAGAACATCAGGGTTGGCGGAGTGTGCTAACGCAGTGAATAACTCAAACTTAGGAAGTAGACTTCTGATATTTACGTGCAAGAAACCAAGACTTTTGCGATTACAGAAGTCAGCAAATGATAGCGCCTGGGGAGTAGGAGTGATACTGAGGGCTGCAGGGCCTGGGTTAGCCTCTACATCACCAGAGGAACAGAGGAGGACTAGAATAAGGATACGGCTAAAGGCTTTAAGAACTGGTCTTCTAGTGCGTTGGGTACATAGAATAAAGGGGGGCAGATTTCCGGGTGTTGTAGAAAAGATTCAGGGCATTATGTACAGTCAAGGATATGGAAGGATATGAGTACAGCGGAGGTAAACCTAAGCGTTGGGTAACAATGAAAGAGATAGTATCACTAGAGGCACCAATTGAGTCAGTCTCCGCGTGTATGGGGGGTGGGACAAAGGAGCTATCTAAGGCAGATTTAGCTGGGCTGGGGGATCTACAGTGAAATAGTACAATTAGAAATAACCGAAACAACAATAAGCTAACCATGTTTGGGCTGAGGCTAAACATAAACAGGATGTAGTACCGTAAAAAGGAACAGTCCAGCAGACATCAGCTGTATAGCTGAGTTATCAGAAGGTCCGGTGAACAGCAATAGGATAGTTCGGAGGCTGCTAAAGCACTAGCGAGTAAGAGCGCCACGGCTAGCGTGTGCTAGCGGGCCGGGGATAGCAGATGGAATCTTCGTGGTCGACGTCGTAACCACATCAGACGATTTCGTCGGCAGACCAGTCGTGTAGGATCGGCGGGCTCCATGTCAACACTAGGTGGTCCCGTCCGGTTGACAGAGAGGTAGATAGCCGGGGAGATGGGCCTAGCTCAGGATGATTAGCCAGACCACAGCGTCCGTTTTGTTGTAGCTAGCTGGTAGCGATGAATCCGGGAGTTAAAGGTCCAGTGATTCAGTGATTCGGCGGAAAACTGATGTGTTCTGGGTCGATAACGCGCTGTGCAGACTGGCCGAATATCCGGTGATTCATATCCAGTGATTAAATTAATCCCGCAGAAGAAAAAAAATCCAATGATCTGGTTGAAATACCGCTAACTGTGGCTAATAGCAAGTAGCTAGTTAGCTGGCTAGCTAGTTTCAACTGGAGATTCTAGATAAAAGGTAAGTCAATAATAGAATCCGTTCCACATAGAGTGAGGCGGGTTGCAGGAAAGTATATTTTGTAGAAGGATGAAAAGTCTGATAGGGAAATATGTACGAAAAATAAAATAAAAACAGGGTATTTACAGGCTATTTACAGACACACGACAAAAACAGAACTGCACTACTTCGCCATCTTGAATCTAATATATATTGAGACAAATTGCAGACAGTAGTCTACAAGTAGTAAAATAAAACTAAATATATTGAACATGGAATATATTTCAATATGATTGAAATAGGACTATAGCGTACTGTTTATATTGTAATGCAGTCATCTCGGTTTTCATTTGAAGCACATTTTTATACGTCCCTTGTTTGAATCAATTGCAAAGACATTGGCAACTTTGTATTTGTAGTCAACTTTGTTCTGAATTTATTGGATTTTGCAAAAAAATACATTTGATTATTTGTCTCTCTGAAATGAAACCATCAAGTGATAGATTTTAAACAAATACATGTCTGTCATTGAACAACCACATACCATGATTAGATAGTGAAAAAACACACCAATCTCTTTCATAATTTCATCAAACAATAAAAGCTAATTTACGAACATTTCTGAAAATGGATATATAGCGTTTTGGAATGAAACTCTTGTTTCCCCATCTGAGCTCAGAGTAGATGAGAGACGTAATGTTTGTCTCTGTTGTGTTGAAGCCCAATCAAGCAGGAGAGACCAACCTCCCCTGTACCCAGCTGTGTGTCCATGAAGAGTGACAAGTCTATGGGTCGTCCTATATCCTTCAGAGAGGGAGACTTTTCTAGTGAACAAAGGTAAGAAGAACTCATGGGTCATGGTCAGTGAGTTAAACAACACTGTCTCTAGTCATTTCTCCTCTCCCATTTTCCCATTTATTTTTGTTGTTTTCATAATCCATAGGCTAATACTTTTTTCCATTTTCATAGTCCTGAAACAATATTAAACTAACACAACATTCCCTCCCTATGTGTATGTGTGTGTGTGTGTGTGTGTGTGTGTGTGTGTGTGTGCACTCCCTGGATGAGGAGATGTAATCTGATGTTTTGTCCACAGAAACCACCAGGAGATATCAGAGTCAGAGATTCTCAGTGGTCAGTCTTCCCAGAGTCATCAAACAGACCTGGCCTCCATATTCAGTGTATGTGGTCCTGTTATGTACATTTGTTTTTGTTTACCTCAAGCAAAGTAAAGTTGATCTGTCAATCATTCATTGATGTGTTAATGAGAAAGCATTTAGTCTCTTGCATAACTTATTTACTTGATTTATTTCAGTTGCTTGAAGAGAATATTATAACATTTGTGAAGAACGAGCTGAAGATGTTCAAGAGGATTCTTAGTCCAGAACTCCCAGAAGGCTTTGAGAGTCAGAAGAAGGATAAGGAAGTGGTGGATGCTGAAGATGAGAAGCAGGAGAGCAGTGCCAGAGAGGGGGCTCTGAAGATCACACTGCACGTCCTGAGGAAAATGAACCAGAAGGAGCTTGCTGACACACTGGAGAAAAGTAAGAGCTGTCTGCCTCATGTTGAATGCTGTTTTATAACAAACATTTAAAGTGTAAGTCAATGATATTGTAGCAGCCTTAACACAACACCTAGTGACCTCATCAAGTAGCAAAGCGGGGATGTTTTGGTAGAGAGAGAGAGGAGAGAGAGAGAGAGAGAGAGAGAGAGAGAGAGAGAGAGAGAGAGAGAGAGAGAGAGAGAGAGAGAGAGAGAGAGAGAGAGAGAGAGAGAGAGAGAGAGAGAGAGAGAGAGAGAGAGAGAGAGAGAGAGAGAGAGAGAGAGAGAGAGAGAGAGAGAGAGAGAGAGAGAGAGAGAGAGAGAGAGAGAGAGAGAGAGAGAGAGAGAGAGAGAGAGAGAGAGAGAGAGAGAGAGAGAGAGAGAGAGAGAGAGAGAGAGAGAGAGAGAGAGAGAGAGAGAGAGAGAGAGAGAGAGAGAGAGAGAGAGAGAGAGAGAGAGAGAGAGAGAGAGAGAGAGAGAGAGAGAGAGAGAGAGAGAGAGAGAGAGAGAGAGAGAGAGAGAGAGAGAGAGAGAGAGAGAGAGAGAGAGAGAGAGAGAGAGAGAGAGAGAGAGAGAGAGAGAGAGAGAGAGAGAGAGAGAGAGAGAGAGAGAGAGAGAGAGAGAGAGAGAGAGAGAGAGAGAGAGAGAGAGAGAGAGAGAGAGAGAGAGAGAGAGAGAGAATTATTAATGCCATCAATAATACCAATAATGATATAAATCAGTCACACCAAAGTGTAATGCATTATGAAAACATTTACAGATTTATACAGACAGTTAAGAGAATAAATTATTACTATTTAAACTTTATAAGACAGTCTTACAATACTGTAGGCATTAAAGCATTAAAACAGATGTAATATTAATATCCTCTGTGTTATTTCTAGATTCAGATGAGCTTGCTGTGATTTGCCATCGTGGACTCAAATCTAATCTAAAGAAGAAGTTTCAATGTGTATTTGAGGGGATTGCTAAACAAGGAAACCCAACACTTCTCAATAAGATCTACACAGAGCTCTACATCACAGAGGGTGGAACAGGAGAGGTCAATAATGAACATGAGCTGAGACAGATTGAGACAACAACCAGGAAACAAGCAAGACCAGAGACTGCAGTCAAATGTAAAGACATCTTCAAACCCTTAACTGGACAAGACAAACTTATCAGAACTGTGCTGACAAAGGGAGTCGCTGGCATTGGAAAAACAGTCTCTGTGCAGAAGTTCATTCTGGACTGGGCTGAAGGAAAAGCAAATCAGGATGTCCAATTTGTATTTTCATTCCCTTTTCGGGAGCTGAATTTGATGAAAGGTGAAAAACACACTTTGATTGAACTTCTCAATCACTTCTCAATGGAAACCAAAGAATCAAGAATCTCCAACTACGACAAGTACAAAGTTCTGTTCATCTTTGATGGTCTGGATGAGTGCCGACTGCCCCTAGACTTCCAGAAGAACAACATCTGTTGCGATCACAGAGTCAACCTCAGTGGATGTTCTGCTGACAAATCTCATCAAGGGAAATCTGCTTCCCTCTGCTCTCCTCTGGATAACTACTCCGACCTGCAGCAGCCAATCAGATCCCTTCAGGGTGTGTTGACCAGGTGACAGGGAGGTACGAGGGTTCAATGACCCACAGAAGGAGAAGTACTTCAGGAAGAGATTCAGTGATCAGGACCTGGCCAGCAGAATCATCTCACACATAAAGACATCAAGGAGCCTCCACATCATGTGCCACATTCCAGTCTTCTGTTGGATTTCTGCAATAGTCCTTGAACACATGCTGAAACATAAGAGAGAAGAGATGCCCAAGACTCTGACTGAGATGTTCATACACCTTGTGGTGTTTCATACCGAACAGAAGAATGAAAAGTATCTTGGGAAAGAAGAGACAGGTCCACACTGGAATAAAGAGATCATTCTGTCACTGGGAAAACTGGCTTTTCAACAGCTTGTGAAGGGCAATCTGATTTTCTATGAAGAAGACCTGAAAGAGGCTGGCATTGATGTCAATGAAGCCTCAGTGTACTCAGGATTGTGCACACAGATCTTTAAAGTGGAATGTGGGCTGTACCAGGACAAGGTGTACTGCTTCGTGCATCTGAGCATTCAGGAGTTTCTGGCTGCTGTATATGTGTTCCTCTCATTCATCAACAACAATGAGAATCTAATGGCCGAACCGCAAGTTACTGAAGTTACTGTCTACAAGAGTGCTGTGGATAAAGCCTTACAAAGTGAGACGGGAAACCTGGACCTGTTCCTCCGCTTCCTTCTGGGCCTCTCACTGAAGTCCAATCAGAAGCACTTACGAGGTCTACTGACAAAGACAAGAAGCAGCTCACAGAGCCATGAAGAAACAGTGAAGTACATCAAGGAGAAGATCAGGGAGAATCCCTCTCCAGAGAGGTGCATCAATCTGTTCCACTGTCTGAATGAACTGAAGGACCATTCTCTAGTGGAGGAGATCCAAAGCTACCTGAGATCAGGAAGTCTCTCAGGAGCCAAACTGTCACCTGCACAGTGGTCAGCTCTGGTCTTTGTGTTGCTGACTTCAGAAAAGGAGCTGGATGTGTTTGACCTGAAGAATTACTCCAGATCAGAGGAAGGTCTTCTGAGGCTGCTGCCAGTGGTCAAAGCCTCCAGAGCTGCTCTGTGAGTACATAAAATGACATTTAAGTACTAATCATCAGGAAGAAATATTGACTTTAGAGAAAAATATGTATTATAATATGTATATAATATTCTATTGAAAAACATATTGAATAAATGCAATGATGTTCACATTAGTATAACAATATGACCATACAATTCTAGGAGACAGAAGATGAATCTATATGTTGTTTAAGAGAATAAACCAAATGCATCTGCCATTGTCCTTCTACACTACTGGTGTTAAATTAACAGTGTGTTTGTGAAATCATGATGATCTCTTTGCAGGTTGTCAGGCTGTGGAGTCACAGAGAAAGGCTGTGCTTCTCTGGTCTCAGCTCTGAAGTCAAACCCCTCACACCTGAGAGAGCTGGATCTGAGTAACAACGACCTGAAGGATTCAGGAGTGAAGCTGCTCTCTGCTGGACTGGGGAATCCCCACTGTAAACTGGAGACTCTGAGGTCAGTATTCCTGTAGTTGGTCAACAAGTGATAACTGTTCACCAGATCCACATGTGTTTACCAGGCACACATAGTCCATACTCAACTTTTGACTACTTTAATACACTATAAGTGAATTGGTCAGAATACTTATGACTTATTCAAATAGGGGGACTAGATACATAAAGTTCTTTCATTTCTAAACGGTGAAACAGATATGTATGAAAATATCCTCAAATAAAAGGTGACATTATAAACTGTCACCTCATATGAAACATTTGATCTCAAATCCAAAATGCTGGAGTATAGAGCCAAATTTAAAATGTTAGCGTCACTGTCAAAATAGATATGGTGTGGACTGTATACTCAATACAATCTAAATCTGATACCTCACTGTCTGTCTTTTGACTGATACTGCTTTTTAAACTGGTCCGGTCAGTCTACTCAAATATTTGTCATATGCATTTTTCTATCTACAAGCAATACTTTGATAATTTGGCATTTCTAATCATGATACATTAATATATGAATAGATATGTCAGGTTTCAGGACACTGATGTATCTGAACATTTTGAAAAAATATACTGCCACTATTTTCACCACCAAAGAATAGCAGTGTGATTTTAATATGAATTTAAACTTTGCAGGCTGTCAGGCTGTCTAGTCACAGAGGAAGGCTGTGCTTCTCTGGTCTCAGCTCTGAAGTCAAACCCCTCACACCTGAGAGAGCTGGATCTGAGTAACAATGACCTGAAGGATTCAGGAGTGAAGCTGCTCTCTGCTGGACTGGGGAATCCCCACTGTAAACTGGAGACTCTGAGGTCAGTATTCCTGTAGTTGGTCAACAAGTGATAACTGTTCACCAGATCCACATGTGTTTACCAGGCACACATAGTCCACACCATATGTGTTTGGACAGTGAAGCTTACAGTTTTACATTTGGTGCTATGCTCCAGCATTTTGGATTTGAAATATAATGTTTCATATTAGGCAACAGTACAGAATGTCACCTTTTATTTGAGGTTATTTTCATACATATCTGTTTTACCATTTAGAAATGAAAGCACTTCACGTATCTAGTTCTCCCATTTGACCTTTTAATGGCGTCAGACCGAGGCTCTGCATCTGTCCTCGTGCTACTAGACCTTAGTGCTGCCTTTGACACCATCGATCACCACATTCTTTTGGAGAGACTGGAAACCCAAATTGGTCTACACGGACAAGTTCTGGCCTGGTTTAGATCTTACCTGTCGGAAAGATATCAGTTTGTCTCTGTGAATGGTCTGTCCTCTGACAAATCAACTGTACATTTCGGTGTTCCTCAAGGTTCCGTTTTAGGACCACTATTGTTTTCACTATATATTTTACCTCTTGGGGATGTTATTCGAAAACATAATGTTAACTTTCACTGCTATGCGGATGACACACAGCTGTACATTTCAATGAAACATGGTGAAGCCCCAAAATTGCCCTCGCTTAGAAGCTCTGTGTTTCAGACATAAGGAAGTGGATGGCTGAAAACTTTCTACTTTTAAACTCGGACAAAACAGAGATGCTTGTTCTAGGTCCCAAGAAACAAAGAGATCTTCTGTTAAATCTGACAATTCATCTTGATGGTTGTAAAGTCGTCTCAAATAAAACTGTGAAGGACCTCGGCGTTACTCTTGACCCTGATCTCTCTTTTGACGAACATATCAAGACTGTTTCAAGGACAGCTTTTTTCCATCTACGTAACATTGCAAAAATCAGAAATGTTCTGTCCAAAAATGATGCAGAAAAATTAATCCATGCATTTGTTACTTCTAGGTTAGACTACTGCAATGCTCTACTTTCCGGCTACCCGGATAAAGCACTAAATAAACTTCAGTTAGTGCTAAATACGGCTGCTAGAATCCTGACTAGAACCAAGAAATTTGATCATATTACTCCAGTGCTAGCTTCCCTACACTGGCTTCCTGTTAAGGCAAAGGGCTGATTTCAAGGTTTTACTGTTAACCCTATAAAGCGTTACATGGGCTTGCTCCTACCTATCTTCCGAGTTGGTCCTGCCGACATACCAATACGTACGCTACGGTCACAAGACGCAGGCCTCCTAATTGTCCCTAGAATTTCTAAGCAAACAGCGGGAGGCAGGGCTTTCTCCTATAGATCTCCATTTTTATGGAACAGTCTGCCTACCCATGTGAGAGACGCAGACTCGGTCTCAACCTTTAAGTCTTTACTGAAGACTTATCTCTTCAGTAGGTCATATGATTGAGTGTAGTCTGGCCCAGGAGTGTGAAGGTGAACGGAAAGGCTCTGGAGCAACGAACCGCCCTTGCTGTCTCTGCCAGGCCGGTTCCCTCTCTCCACTGGGATTCTCTGCCTCTAACCCTGTTACAGGGGCTGAGTCACTGGCTTGCTGGTGCTCTTTCATGCCGTCCCCTGGGAGGGTGCGTCACTCGGAGTGGGTTGAGTTACTGACGTGATCTTCCTGTCTGGTTGGCGAACCCCCCCTTGGTTTGTGCTGTGGTGGAGACCTTTGTGGGCTATACTCGGCCTTGTCTCAGGATTGTAAGTTGGTGGTTGAGGATATCCCCTCTAGTGGTGCAGGGGCTGTGCTTTGGCAAAGTGGGTGGGGTTATATCCTTCCTGTTTGGCCCTGTCCGGGGGTTTCTTCGGATGGGGCCACAGTGTCTCCGGACCGCTCCTGTCTCAGCCTCCAGTATTTATGCTGCAGTAGTTTATGTGTCGGGGGGCTGGGGTCAGTTGGTTATACCTGGAGTACTTCTCCTGTCTTATCCAGTGTCCTGTGTGAATTTAAGTATGCTCTCTCTAATTCTCTCGTTCTCTTTTTCTCTGAGAACCTGAGCCCCTAGGACCATACGTCAGGACTACCGGGCATGCTGACACCTTGCTGTCCCCAGTCCGCCTGGCCTTGCTGCTATTCCAGTTTCAACTGTTCTGCCTGCGATTTACCAAACCCCTACCTGTCCCAGACCTGCTGTTTTCAACTCTTAATGATCGGATATGAATTGCCAACTGAGAGACCTGAGCCCTAGGACCATACGTCGGGACTACCGGCCGTGGTGACTCCTTGCTGTCCCCAGTCCGCCTGGCCTTGCTGCTATTCCAGTTTCAACTGTTCTGCCTGCGGTTATGGAACCCCTACCTGTCCCAGACCTGCTGTTTTCAACTCTTAATGATCGGCTATGAAAAGCCAACTGAGATTTATTCCTGATTATTATGCGACCATGCTTGTCACTTATGAACATTTTTGAACATCTTGGCATGGTTCTGTTATAATCTCCACCCGGCACAGCCAGAAGAGGACTGGCCACCCCTCATAGCCTGGTTCCTCTCTAGGTTTCTTCCTAGGTTTTGGCCTTTCTAGGGAGTTTTTCCTAGCCACCGTGCTTCTACACCTGCATTACTAGCTGTTTGGGGTTTTAGGCTGGGTTTCTGTACAGCACTTCGAGATATCAGCTGATGTATGAAGGGCTATATAAAATAAAATTGATTGAAAAATTGATTGAAGAAGTCTTATTTGGACAAATTCACTTATATTGTGTTAAAGTAGTCATAAGTTTAGTATTCGGTCCAATATTCTTTGCCTGCAGTGATTACATCAAGCTTGTGATTCTACAAACTTGTTGAATGCATTTGCAGTTTGTCTTGGTTGTGTTTTGGATGATGTTTTCCCCAATAGAAACTGAATGGTGAATAATGTCCTGTCATTTTGGAGTCACTTCACTTGTATTGTCAGTAAGAATAGAAGATGTTTCTGAACACTTCCACATTCATGTGGATGCTACTATGATTATGAATAATCATGAATGAATCGTGAATGATGATGAATGAGAAACTTTCAGAAGCACAAAGATCATACCCCCTCTGTTATTGGTAATGGTGAGAGGTTAGCATGTTTTGTTGTAGCCTCTGTAACTTTCTCACTCATTAGTTTTCATGATTGATGATTTGTATTAATCAAGGCTTCCTCTGGATTAATTTAGTAGTGTTTAGAAACATGTTATCTACTCACTTAGACAGAAAATTACTCCAGTCATCATCCACCATTCAGTTACTATTGGACAAAACATAACCCAAAACACAACCAAAACAAACTTCAAATGCAACCAATGAGTTTACAACCAAATACTAAACTTTTGACTACTTTAATACACCATAAGTGAATTGGTCAGAATACGTATGACTTCTTCAAATGGGCGGACTAGATACATAAAGTGCTTTCATTTCTAAACGGTGAAACAGATATGTATTAAAATATCCTCAAATAAAAGGTGACTTTATATACTGTCACCTCATATGAAACATTTGATCTCAAATCCAAAATGCTGGAGTATAGAGCCACATTTAAAATGTTAGCTTCACTGTCAAAATAGATATGGTGTGGACTGTATACTCAATACAATCTAAATCTGATACCTCACTGTCTGTCTTTTGACTGATACTGCTTTTTAAACTGCTCTGGTCAGTCTACTCAAATATTTGTACTATGCATTTTTCTATCTACAAGCAATACTTTGATAATTTGCCATTTCTAATAATAAAACATACATTTATGAATATATATGACAGGTTTCAGGACACTGATGTATCTGAACATTTAGAAAAAAGCAAACTGCCACTATTTTCACCACCAAAGAATAGTAGTGTGGTTTTAATATGATTTGACTCTTTGCAGGCTGTCAGGCTGTCTAGTCACAGAGGAAGGCTGTGCTTCTCTGGTCTCAGCTCTGTGGTCAAACCCCTCACACCTGAGAGAGCTGGATCTGAGTAACAATGACCTGAAGGATTCAGGAGTGAAGCTGCTCTCTGCTGGACTGGGGAATCCCCACTGTAAACTGGAGACTCTGAGGTCAGTATTCCTGTAGTTGGTCAACAAGTGATAACTGTTCACCAGATCCACATGTGTTTACCAGGCACACATAGTCCACACCATATGTGTTTGGACAGTGAAGCTTACAGTTTTACATTTGGTGCTATGCTCCAGCATTTTGGATTTGAGATGTAATGTTTTATATTAGGTGACAGTACAGAATGTCACCTTTTATTTGAGGATATTTTCATACATATCTGTGTTACTGTTTAGAAAAGAAATCACTTTATGTATCTAGTTCTCCCATTTGAAGAAGTCTTATTTATTTGGACAAATTCACTTATATTGTATTAAAGTAGTCTTAAGTTTAGTGTTTGGTCCAATATTCTTTGCCTGCAGTGATTACATCAAGCTTGTGATTCTACAAACTTGTTGAATGCATTTGCAGTTTGTCTTGGTTGTGTTTTGGATGATGTTTTTCCTAATAGAAACTGAATGGTGAATAATGTCCTGTCATTTTGGAGTCACTTCACTTGTATTGTCAGTAAGAATAGAAGATGTTTCTGAACACTTCCACATTCATGTGGATGCTACTATGATTATGAATAATCATGAATGAATCGTGAATGATGATGAATGAGAAACTTTCAGAAGCACAAAGATCATACCCCCTCTGTTATTGGTAATGGTGAGAGGTTAGCATGTTTTGTTGTAGCCTCTGTAACTTTCTCACTCATTAGTTTTCATGATTGATGATTTGTATTAATCAAGGCTTCCTCTGGATTAATTTAGTAGTGTTTAGAAACATGTTATCTACTCACTTAGACAGAAAATTACTCCAGTCATCATCCACCATTCAGTTACTATTGGACAAAACATAACCCAAAACACAACCAAAACAAACTGCAAATGCAACCAACAAGTTTGGGACCAAATACTCAACTTTTGACTACTTTAATACACTATAAGTGAATTGGTCAAAATACTTATGACTTCTTCAAATGGGGGACTAGATACATAAAGTGCTTTCATTTCTAAACGGTGAAACAGATATGTATTAAAATACCCTCAAATAAAAGATGACATTATATACTGTCACCTCATATATTTGTACTTTATATGTTTCTCTCTACAAGCAATATATGATCATTTCTAATAATGATACATTAATTTATGAATAGATATGGCAGGTTTCAGGACTCTGATGTATCTGAAAATGTTGAAAAAATATACTGCCACTATTTTCACCACCTAAGAATAGCAGTGTGGTTTTAATATGATTTGACTCTTTGCAGGCTGTCAGGCTGTCTAGTCACAGAGGAAGGCTGTGCTTCTCTGGTCTCAGCTCTGAAGTCAAACCCCTCACACCTGAGAGAGCTGGACCTGAGCTACAATCACCCAGGAGACTCAGGAGTCAGACTGCTCTCTGCTGGACTGGAGGATCCACACTGCAGACTGGAGAAACTCAAGTATATAGAGGGTTTATGTCAATGTTCATATCAGACATGTTGGAGTTATCAGGCTAGTTAAGACAAACATTCTGACCACCACTTGGACTAAGTTATATAAAGACTGTGTGGTGTGTGTGTGTGTGTGTGTGTGTGTGTGTGTGTGTGTGTGTGTGTGTGTGTGTGTGTGTGTGTGTGTGTGTGTGTGTGTGAGTTCGAGTTCAGGTGTATCCCTCAATGACTGTCTGTTCTTCTGCTTACCGCTACAGTGTGGAACATGGTGGAGAGAACACAATGAAACCTGGACTTAGAAAATGTGAGTGTTGACTGCTGTGAAGAATATGACTAAGAATAAGTCTTAATTCAAGTGAAGTCAAAGTCAAAGACCACCATCATTACTTACTTGGTCATATTAAATATCAGCTGTAGTTCTACAGAAGCACAAATCAGGGACACCGAAGTTTACGAAGAGTTGCTTTGACAATATGTGTGTCTGTGTGACGTGTTTGTGTTACTTTAGAAATGTGTGTGTGTGTTAAGGGTGTGTGTGTGTGTGTGTGTTCAGGATGTGTGTGTGTGTTTGTGTGTGTGTGTGTGTGTGTTCAGTTTGTGTGTGTGTGTGTTTGTTCAGGGTGTGTGTGTGTGTGTGTGTGTGTGTGTGTGTGTGTGTGTGTTCAGTGTGTGTGTGTGTGTAATTAATGGGAATAAGTGTGTCTGTGTGTGTGTGTGGCGTGTTCATGTTACTTTAGAAATGTGTGTGTGTGTTCATGCATGCATGAAGGTGTGTGTGTGTTCAGGGTGTGTGTGTCCAGGGTGTTTGTGTGTGTGTGTTCAGGATGTGTGTGTGTTTGTGTGTGTGTGCTGTGTTCAGGATGTGTGTGTGTGTGTGTGTGTGTGTGTGTGTATGTCAGGATGTGTGTGTGTTCAGGATGTGTGTGTGTGTGTGTGTGTTCAGGATGTGTGTGTTGTGTGTGTGTGTGTTCAGGATGTGTGTGTGTGTGTTTGTGTGTGTGTGTGTTCAGGATGTGTGTGTGTGTTCAGTATGTGTGTGTGTGTTTGTGTGTGTGTGTTCAGGATGTGTGTGTTTGTGTGTGTGTGTGTGTGTTCAGGATGTGTGTGTGTGTTTGTGTGTGTGTGTGTGTTCAGGTTGTTGTTTGTGTGTGTGTGTGTGTTCAGGATGTGTGTGTGTTTGTGTGTGTGTGTTCAGGATGTGTGTGTGTGTGTGTTCAGTGTGTGTGTGTGTGTGTGTGTGTTCAGGCTGTGTGTGTGTGTGTAATTAATGGGAATAAGTGTGTTTTATATTACCATACAGTATAACATATGATCATTGAACAAGTCTCAACCTTAACTTCTGCTTTTGATACCTAGAAACATCTACATTAAATGAATTAGTGAAAAGTGAGTTAACATTCTAATGTGAATGATGATGATTTCTAATATTGTGTCTGGTTTCATCCATCAGATGTCTGTGATCTCACACTGGACTTAAACACAGTACACAGACGCCTCTCTCTGTCTGAGGAGAACAGAAAGGTGACATGTAGGGGAGAGGAGCAGCCGTATCCTGATCACCCAGAGAGATTTGAGGACTGGTACCAGGTGCTGTGTAGAGAGGGTCTGACTGGGCGCTGTTACTGGGAGGTAGAGTGGAGTGGGAGAAGGGCTGATATAGGAGTGGCATATAAAGGAATCAGCAGGAGAGGAGAGGGTAGTGACTGTGTGATTGGATACAATGACAAGTCCTGGAGTCTGTTCTGCTCTGACAACAGTTACTCTGCCTGTCACAATAATAAGTCCACTACCATAGACGTCCCCTCCTCCAGCTCCCACAGAGTAGGAGTGTATCTGGACTGGCCAGCCGGCACTCTGTCCTTCTAGCAGAGTCTCCTCTGACACACTGACCCACCTGAACACATTCCACTCCACATTCACTGAGCCCCTCTATCCAGGGTTTTGGGTTTGTTATGACTCCTCAGTGTCCTGTAAATAATAACCATGGTAACACTGACACACACACACACACACACTGGACACACACACACACTGGCCACACACACACATACACTGGACACACACACACACTGGACACACACACTGGACACACACACACTGGACACACACACACACACACACTGGACACACACACACTGGACACACACACACACTGGACACACACACACACACACTGGACACACACACACACTGGACACACACACACTGAACACACACACACACACACACACACTGGACACACATACACACACACTGGACACATACACACACTGGACACACACACACTGGACACACACACACACTGGAACACACACACACACACACACACACACTGGACACACACACACACTGGACACACACACACTGACACACACACACACACACACACACACACACACACTAGATTCACACACACACACACTGGACACACACACACACTGGACACACACAAACACTGGACACACACACACACACACACACACACACACACACACACTGGACACAAACACACACATACTGAACACACACACACACTGGACACACAATGACACACACTGGAAACACAAACACACTTGATACACACACACTGTACACACTCACACACACACACTGAACACACACACACCGGACAAACACACACAGGATACACACACACACACACAGGACACACACACAATGATCACACACACACACACTGGACACACACAGGACAAACACACCCACACACTGGACACACACACACACAATGGACACACACACACTTTGGACACACACACACACTGGACACACACACACACACACTGAACACACACACACTGGACACACACACACTGGACACACACACTGGACACATACACACACACACACACACACACACACACACACACACACACACACACACACACACACTGGACAAACACACACACACACACACACAGGACACACACTCATACACACTGGACACACACTCATACACACTGGACACACACACATACACACTGGAAACACACACAGGACACACACATACACACTGGACACACACACACCTGACACACACACACACACACACAGGACACACACACAAACACACTGGTCACACACACAGGACACACTCACACACTAGACACACACACTGGACACACACACTGCACACACACACTGCACACACACACACACACACATACACACACACCAGAGACACACACACACACACACACACACACACACTGGACACACACTGGACACACACAGGACACACACACACACAGGTCACACACACACTGGACACACACACACAGAAACACACACACACACACAAGACACACACACACACACTGGACATACACACACACACTGGACACACACACAAACTGGACACACACACACAAACTGGACACACACAGTGGACACACAGGACACACACACACACAGGACACACACACAGGCAATGGACACACAGAACACACACACACACACACACACACACTGGACACACACACACATACTGGGACACACACACACACTGGACACACACACACACACGACACACACACAGACACACACACACACACTGGACACTCGACAAACACACACACACACAAGTCACACACAGACTAGACACACACACACACACACACTCGAACACACACACATACTGGACACACACACACACTGCACACACACACAGACAAGCATTCTTACCACCGCTTGGACAAAGTTATATGCTGACTGTGTGTGTGTGTGTGTGTCCAGTGTGTGTGTCCAGTTGTGTGTGTGTGTGTGTGAGAGTTCAGGTGTTTCCTCAATGACTGTCTGTTCTTCTGCTTACCGCTACAGTGTGGAACATGGTGGAGAGAACAGAATGAAACCTGGACTTAGAAAATGTGAGTGTTGACTGCTGTGAAGAATATGACTAAGAATAAGTCTTAATTCAAGTGAAGTCAAAGTCAAAGACCACCATCATTACTTACTTGGTCATATTAAATATCAGCTGTAGTTCTACAGAAGCACAAATCAGGAAAATGTACAAAGAGTTTCCTTTGACAATGTGTGTGTCTGTGTTTGTGTGGCATGTCTGCTTAGTTAGAAATGTGTGTGTGTGTGTGTGAATGTATGTGTGTCCATTATGTGTGTGTGTGTGTGTGTTCAGGATGTGTGTGTTGTGTCTGTGTGTGTACAGTGTGTGTGTGTGTGTGTGTGTGTGTTCAGGATGTATGTGTGTTCATAATGTGTGTGTGTGTAATTAATGGGAATAAGTGTGTTTTATTTTACCATACAGTATAACATATGATCAGAACTGATCTGAGGAGAACAGAAAGGTGACATGGAGGAGAGAGAAGCAGCCGTATCCTGATCACCCAGAGAGATTTGAGGACTGGAAACAGGTGCTGTGTAGAGAGGGTCTGACTGGGCGCTGTTACTGGGAGGTAGAGTGGAGTGGGAGAAGGAGGCTGGTATAGGAGTGACATATAAAGGAATCAGCAGGAGAGGAGGGGTGATGACTTTGGGATTGGATGGAATGACAAGTCCTGGAGTCTGTTCTGCTCTGACAACAGTTACTCTGCCTGTCACAATAATAAGTCCACTACCATAGACATCACCTCCTCCAGCTCCCACAGAGTAGGAGTGTATCTGGACTGGCCAGCCGGCACTCTGTCCTTCTACAGAGTCTCCTCTGACACACTGACCCACCTGAACACATTCCACTCCCACATTCACTGAGTCCCTCTATCCAGGGTTTTGGGTTTGTTATGACTCCTCAGTGTCCCTGTAAAAATAACCATGGTAACACTGACACACACACACACACACACTGGACACACACACAAACTGGCCACACACACACACACACTGGACACACACACACACTGGACACACACACTGGACACACACACACTGGACACACACACACACTGGACACACACACACTGGACACACACACACACTGGACACACACACACACACACACTGGACACACACACACACTGGACACACACACTGGACACACACACACTGGAACACACACACACACACACACTGGACACACATCACACACACACTGGACACATACACACACTGGACACACACACACTGGACACACACACACACTGGACACACACACACACACACACACACACACACACACACTGGACACACACACACACTGGACACACACACACTGGACACACACACACACACACACACACACTAGATTCACACACACACACACTGGCACACACACACACACTGGACACACACAAACACTGGACACACACACACACACACACACACACACACACACACACTGGACACAAACACACACATACTGAACACACACACACACTGGACACACAATGACACACACTGGAAACACAAACACACTTGATACACACACACTGTACACACTCACACACACACACACTGAACACACACACACCGGACAAACACACACAGGATACACACACACACACACAGGACACACACACAATGATCACACACACACACACTGGACACACACAGGACAAACACACCCACACACTGGACACACACACACAATGGACACACACACACTTTGGACACACACACACACTGGACACACACACACACACACTGAACACACACACACTGGACACACACACTGGACACATACACACACACACACACACACACACACACACACACACTGGACAAACACACACACACACACACACACAGGACACACACTCATACACACACTGGACACACACTCATACACACTGGACACACACACATACACACTGGAAACACACACAGGACACACACATACACACTGGACACACACACACCTGACACACACACACAAACACAGGACACACACACACACACACACACACACTGGACACACACACTCACACACACTGGACACACACACACACACCTGACACACACACACACACACACAGGACACAAACACACACTGGACACACACACACACACTGGACACACACACTCACACACACTGGACAAACACACATACACCTGACACACACACAGGACACACACACACACACACTGGACACACACACTAGACACACACACACACACACACACTGACACACACACTGACACACAAACACTGGACACACACACTGGACACTCACACATACGCTGGACACACACACACACACACTCACACATGGACCCACACACATACACACTGGACACACACACACACTGGACACACACACACACACTGAACACACACACACACACACACAGGACACACACAAACACAATGGACACACACACACACACACACACACACACACACTGGACACACACACTCACACACACTGGACACACACACATACACACTTACACACACACACACACTCACACACACTGGACACACACACACACACTGGACACACACACACTGGACACACACACTCACACACACTGGACACACACACATACGCTGGACACACACACACCTGACACACACACACATAGGACACACACACAGGACACACACACACACACTGGACACACACACACACACTGGACACACTCACACACACACACACACTGGACACACACACTCACACACACTGGACACACACACACACTGGACACACACACATACACACTTACACACACACACACACACACACACACACTGGACACACACACTCACACATACTGGACACACACAAACACATACACACACAGGATGCACACACTGGACACACACACATACGCTGGACACACACACACTGGACACACACACACACTCACACTGGACCCACACACATACACACTGGACACACACACACACGACACACACACATACACACTGGACACACACACCTGACACACCCACACACAGGACACATACACTGGACACACACACACACACACACACACTGGACACAAACACACACACTGGACACACACACTCACACACACTGGACACACACTGGACACACACACACACACACTGGACACATTTCCATGTGTTGGATTTTGATGAAAGGAAATCCCATATAGCCTACTGGACAGGACTTTGCTATGGCATCTTCTGTTTGGGTGTCTCAGGTCAGGTCTGAGCCATGATCAGAATGTGTCTCTGTGTCTATTTCCAGCCCTGCCATTTCTACCTGTCCTGATCTAGTGTTTCACCCCTGACCTCCTCACACCGTCTCACTGTCCATGTCTGCTTTTAGCTCCCACCTCTACTTCACTGTGTTATAATGGACCTTATGCTTGTTATGTCACCTCTGGAACCAGTTATCAAACATACTGACCCTTTCTGACCCTATCCCATGGCCCTACTTTCTACAACTGAACATTTAAATTCCTCTATGAGTTTTGTTTAGTGTCCATTTACTTTGTATGTATTTGTTGTATATTGGGGTTGTGCGTGCAGAGCATCATGGGGGTTTGTATGTGTTGAGATGATCACGTTCCAGATAAATGGTTGAACTGATTCCTGTCTCTGTCTCATCATTATTGAATTGTTATACAGATGTGGTTATAAAACCCACGTAGACATAACAACAGATTGGTGATGAGTAAGTCTGAATCTACAGGAACTATTCTGTCTGGAAGAAGTGGGTTTTTACAACTGTTTAAAACTGTTATTTTCTGTGGTACAGTCTAGGCTAATGTTAGCACAGTGTATTGCTAGCAGAGGCAAGTGCATAGTCGAGCTAGCTAAGAAAGAGAGTTAACCAGTGGTGTAAAGTACTTAAGTAAAAATACTTTTTTTGGGGGGGTATATGTACTTGACTTTACTACTCATATTTTTGACTACTTTTACTTTTACTTCACTACATTCCTAAAGAAAATAATATACTTTTTACTCCATACATTTTCCCCTGACACCCAAAAGTACTCGTTACATTTTGAATGCTTATCATGACAGGAAATTGTCCAATTCACACACTTATCAAGAGAACATCCCTACTGCCTCTGATCTGGGGGACTCAGTAAACACAAATGCTTTGTTTGTAAATTGTCTGAGTGTTGGAGTGTGCCTCTGGCTGAACGTAAATTTAAAAAACAAGAAAATCGTCTGGTTTGCTTTATGTAAGGAATTTGAAATGATTTATACTTGTACTTTTACTTTTGATACTTTAGTATATTTTAGCAATTACATTTACTTTTGATACTTAGTATATTTAAACCCAAATACTTTTAGACTTTTACTCAAGTAGTATTTTACTGGGTGACTTTCACTTTTAATTGAGTCATTTTTCTGGTAAGGTATCTTTACTTTTACTCAAGTATGACAATTGGGTACTTTTTCCACCACTGGAGTTAACATCGTCATGGACGGCAGAAAAGGACTCGAGACGGATATCGGAGTGGGAAAACAACGTGATTAAAAAGGAGGTATATACAGTGATTAAAGGAAAGGACTTGTATTCAACTTCAAATTCAATTGATTGGACATGATTTGGAAAGGCACACACCTGTCTACATAAGGTCCCACAGTTGACAGTGCATGTCAGAGCAAAACCAAGCCATGAGGTCAGAAGGAATTGTCCGTAGAGCTCCGAGACAGGATTGTGTCGAGGCACAGATCTGGGGAAGGGTACCAAAACATTTCTGCAGCATTGAAGGTCCCCAAGAACACAGTGGCCTCCATCATGCTTAAATGGAAGATGTTTGGAACCACCAAGACTCTTCCTAGAGCTGGCCGCCCGGCCAAACTGAGCAATCGGGGGAGAAGGGCCTTGGTCAGGGAGGTGACGAAGAACCCGCGAAGAACCCGATGGTCACTCTGACAGAGCTCCAGAGTTCCTCTGTGGATATGGGAGAACCTTCCAGAAGGACATCTCTGCAGCACTCCACCAATCAGGCCTTTATGGTAGAGTGGCCAGACAGAAGCCACTCCTCAGTAAAAGGCACATGACAGCCCATTTGGAGTTTGCCAAAAGGCACCTAAAGACTCTCAGACCATGAGAAACAAGATTCTCTGGTCTGATGAAACCAAGATTGAACTCTTTGGCTTGAATGCCAAGCGTCACGTCTGGAGGTAACCTGGCACCATCCCTACGGTGAAGCATGGTGGTGGCAGCATGCTGTGTGGATGTTTTTCAGTGGCAGGGACTGGGAGACTAGTCAGAATCGAGGGAAAGATGAACAGAGCAAAGTACAGAAAGATCCTTGATGAAAACCTGCTCCAGAGCGCTCTGGACCTCAGACTGGGGTGAAGGTTCACCTTCCAACAGGACAAGGAGCCTAAGCACACACCCAAGACAATGCAGGAGTTCTAAAAACCCATAACTTTGTCATTATGGGATGTTGTGTGTAGATTGATGAGTAAAAAAAAAACAATTTAATCAATTTTAGAATAAGGCTGAAAATGTGGAAAAAGTCAAGGGGTCTGAATACTTCCGAAAGCACTGTGTAACTATGTGTGCTCGATTGTATACACCTGTCAGTAACAGGTGTGGCTGAAATAGCAGAATCCACTCATTTGAAGAGTGTCCACATACTTGTGTATATTATGTTAATTATTTATGCATAGTCACTTTAACTCTACCCACATGTACATATTACTTCAACTACCTCAACTAGCCGGTGCTCCCGCACATTGACTCTGCACGGTACCCCCTGTATATATAGCCTCTCTACTGTTATTTTATTTTACTTCTGCTCTTTTTTTCTCAACACTTTTTTGTTGATGTTTTATTTTACTTTTTTCAAAAAAAATAAATGCACTGTTGGTTAAGGGCTGTAATTAAGCATTTCACTGTAATGTCTGCACCTGTTGTATTCGGCGCATGTGGCCAATACAATTTGATTTGATTTGATTTGATATATAGTGTATTTCCCTGGGATATTACTCAGGTCTCACCAGTCCAGTTATGCTGCTCTGGCGCCATCCTGTGGACTGCTGGGAACACAACTTCAACTCCATTACATTCAATGTATCCCACAAAGTGCCACTTGGCTGGACAAAGCAGTCTGAATGGAAATCAGGTCCATATATGAATACAAGCAGACACACAGCCTTACATGTCATATACTGAGTCTCAGTTTAAATCACGGTTTAAAACATAACAAGTCATTGCAAGTGAAAACATTTCTCAATTAGGTTTTAGGTTTTATTTATTCACACCAAAGAAAAGAAGTGAAAGACAAAACACTGCAGATAAATAAACAGGTAAAAACGGTGTTCAGGTGAGGCTGGAAGCCCAAAAGGGCTGATATGAAAATAAACAGGTAAAAACGGTGTTCAGGTGAGGCTGGAAGCTCAAAAGGGCTGATATGAAAATAAACAGGTAAAAACGGTGTTCAGGTGAGGATGGGAAGCCCAAAAGGGCTGATATGAAAACCACACCACAAATAAAAGTTAAAAACAAAACATTTGTTCAATCAGTTAAACAAAACATATTAATTTTAATTATACATGATATACAGTGGTTTTGTAAAGTATTCACTCCCTTGGCATTTTTCCTATTTTGTTGCCTTACAACCTGGAATTAAAATAGATTTTTTGGGTGTTTGTATCAATTGATTTACACAACATGCCTACCACTTTGAAGATGAAAAATATTTTTAATTGTGAAACAAACAAGAAATAAGACAATAAAACAGAAAACTTGAGCGTGCATAACTATTCACCCTCCCAAAGTCAATACTTTGTAGAGCCACCTTTTGCAGCAATTACAGCTGCAGGTCTCTTGGGGTATGTCTCTATAAACTTGGCACATCTAGCCACTGGGATTTTTGCCCATTCTTCAAGGCAAAACTGCTCCAGCTCCTTCAAGTTGGATGGGTTCCGCTGGTGTACAGCAATCCTTAAGTCATACCACAGATTCTCAATTGGATTGAGGTCTGGGCTTTGACTAGGCCATTCCAAGACATTTAAATGTTTCCCCTTAAACCACTCAAGTGTTGCTTTAGCAGTATGCTTAGGGTCATTGACCTCCTGGAAGGTGAACCTCCGTCCCAGTCTCAAATCTCTGGAAGACTGAAACAGGTTTCCCTCAAGAATTTCCTTGAGTTATCTTTGTCTTTCCAGCATTGCCATGGTGGCCTTTGTGTCCCCCCGTCTCCAGTGACCTCGACCAGGATGTGTGTTTGCATTGTTGGGACGGTGTAGTGTCGCCTGACGTGGCTCTCACAGTAGGAGGCAGTGTAGCTCAAACAGTCTAATGTCTCTTCAAGCCTCTGGGCTGGTTAGATATCAGTCAGACAGTCTAATGTCTCTTCAAGCCTCTGGGCTGGTTAGATATCAGTCAGACAGTCTAATGTCTCTTCAAGCCTCTGGGCTGGTTAGATATCAGTCAGACAGTCTAATGTCTCTTCAAGCCTCTGGGCTGGTTAGATATCTGTCAAACAGTCTAATGTCTCTTCAAGCCTCTGGGCTGGTTAGATATCAGTCAGACACTCTAATGTCTCTTCAAGCCTCTGGGCTGGTTAGATATCAGTCAGACAGTCTAATGTCTCTTCAAGCCTCTGGGCTGGTTAGATATCAGTCAGACAGTCTAATGTCTCTTCAAGCCTCTGTGCTGGTTAGATATCAGTCAGGAGGAGGCAGTGCAGGTCAGACAGTCTAATGTCTCTTCAAGCCTCTGGGCTGGTTAGATATCAGTCAGACAGTCTAATGTCTCTTCAAGCCTCTGGGCTGGTTAGATATCAGTCAGACAGTCTAATGTCTCTTCAAGCCTCTGGGCTGGTTAGATATCAGTCAGTCTAATGTCTCTTCAAGCCTCATGGCTGGTTAGATATCAGTCAGACAGTCTAATGTCTCTTCAAGCCTCTGGGCTGGTTAGATATCAGTCAGACAGTCTAATGTCTCTTCAAGCCTCTGGGCTGGTTAGATATCAGTCAGACAGTCTAATGTCTCTTCAAGCCTCTGGGCTGGTTAGATATCAGTCAGACAGTCTAATGTCTCTTCAAGCCTCTGGGCTGGTTAGATATCAGTCAGACAGTCTAACGCTCTCTTCAAGCCTCTGGGCTGGTTAGATATCAGTCAGACAGTCTAATGTCTCTTCCAAGCCACTGGGCTGGTTAGATATCAGTCAGACAGTCTAATGTCTCTTCAAGCCTCTGGGCTGGTTAGATATCAGTCAGACAGTCTAATGTCTCTTCAAGCCTCTGGGCTGGTTAGATATCAGTCAGACAGTCTAATGTCTCTTCAAGCCTCTGGGCTGGTTAGATATCAGTCAGACAGTCTAATGTCTCTTCAAGCCTCTGGGCTGGTTAGATATCAGTCAGACAGTCTAATGTCTCTTCAAGCCTCTGGGCTGGTTAGATATCAGTCAGGAGGAGGCAGTGCAGGTCAGACAGTCTGGTCAGTCAGTAACGCAATCTAGTGGAAACAGACATTAAACATTTATATTATGGCTGTACACTATTGGCTGGTTTTCCATAAAACCTGATTAAGCCTTGTCCTATAAAGTAGAAACAATGTTGATTCAACCAGTTCATGTCCTTTGGGAACTGTCAAATCGCAAGAATTTCCATCGGTGTCCGTGTTGCTGATTCCGCTTGTTTTTAGTGAGTGCATACATGTTTCATACTCCGCTTGTAGGCTACTTGCCTGTTTGGTTGTTTACCTATCATGTGGCAAAGTCACTACTGACCATATCAACTGCGATGGTTGGCTATAGCTACAGTATATATATTTGGGAGCAGGATAACGTTCAGTGGTTGGCTATAGCTACAGTATATATATATTAGGGAGCAGGATAACGCGTTCAGTGGTTGGCTATAGCTACAGTATATATATTTGGGAGCAGGATAACGTTCAGTGGTTGGCTGTAGCACAGTATATATATTAGGGAGCAGGAGATAACGTTCGTGGTTGCTATAGCTACAGTATATATATTTGGGAGCAGGATAACGCTCAGTGGTTGGCTATAGCTACAGTATATATTTGGGAGCAGGATAACGTTCAGTGGTTGGCTATAGCTACAGATATATATTTGGGAGCAGGATAACGTTCCAGTGGTTGGCTATAGCTACAGTATATATATTTGGGAGCAGGATAACGTTCAGTGGTTGGCTATAGCTACAGATATATATTTGGGAGCAGGATAACGTTCAGTGGTTGGCTATAGCTACAGTATATATATTTGTGTGCAGGATAACGTTCAGTGGTTGGCTATAGCTACAGTTATATATATTTGGGAGCAGGACAACGTTCAGTGGTTGGCTATAGCTACAGTATATATATATATATTTGGGAGCAGGATAACGTTCAGTGGTTGGCTATAGCTACAGTATATATATATTTGGGAGCAGGATAACGTTCAGTGGTTGGCTATAGCTACAGTATATATATATATGGGAGCAGGATAACGTTCAGTGTTCGGCTATAGCTACAGTATATATATTTGGGAGCAGGATAACGTTCAGTGGTTGGCTATAGCTACAGTATATATGTTAGGGAGCAGGATAATGTCTTCAGTGGTTGGCTATAGCTACAGTATATATATTTGGGAGCAGGATAACGTTCAGTGGTTGGCTATAGCTACAGTATATATATTAGGAGCAGGATAACGTTCAGTGGTTGGCTATAGTTACAGTATATATATATATATATATATATATATATATATATATATATATATATATATATATATATATATTTGGGAGCAGGATGACGTTCAGTGGTTGGCTATAGCTACAGTATATATATTTGGGAGCAGGATAACGTTTCAGTGGTTGGCTATAGCCACAGTATATATATTTGGGAGCAGGATAACGTTCAGTGGTTGGCTATAGCTACAGGTATATATATTTGGGAGCAGGATAACGTTCAGTGGTTGGCTTTATACTTATATATATATATTTGGGGCAGGATAACGTTCAGTGGTTGGCTATAGCTACAGTATATATATATATTTGGGAGCAGGATAACGTTCAGTGGTTGGCTATAGCTAGCAGTATATATATATTTGGGAGCAGGATAACGTTCAGTGGTTGGCTATAGCTACAGTATATATATATTTGGGAGCAGGATAGCGTTCAGTGGTTGTTCTATAGCTACAGTATATATATTTGGGAGCAGGTTAACATTCAGTGGTTGGCTATAGCTACAGTATATATATATTTGGGAATAGGATAACGTTCAGTGGTTGGCTATAGCTACAGTATATATATTTGGGAGCAGGACAACGTTCAGTGGTTGGCTATAGCTACAGTATATATATTTGGGTGTAGGATAACGTTCAGTGTTTGGCTATAGCTACAGTATATATATATATATATATATATATATATATATATATATATATATATATATATATATATATATATATATATATATATATATTTGGGAGCAGGATGACATTCAGTGGTTGGCTATAGCTACAGTATATATATATTTGGGGGCAGGATAATGCGTTCAGTGGTTGGCTATAGCTACAGTATATATATTTGGGAGCAGGATAACGTTCAGTTGGTTGGCTATAGCTGTCACGAATGTTGGAGGAAGTGGACCAATGCGTAGCGTGAGAAGTGAACATACCTTTTTATTCCAGAACAAAACAACAAAACGATAACGTGACGTCCTTGGTTACAATACAAAACCATACGGAACAAGATCCCACAAAACACTGTGGAAAACAGGCTGCCTAAATATGGTTTCCAATCAGAGACAACAAGCAACAGCTGATTCACGTTGCCTCTGATTGAGAACCACACCGGCCAACATAGAAACTGATTATAATTGGATGTTAACGAAATTTATACGTTCTCTTCCAGGAAAAGGGGGATTTTCTTATCTCTCATTGGGATGTTTCAAAAGTATGTGGGCTAGGGGGAGCAGTTAGTAAAATTTGGCAGTCTTATAATTAGGTCATAAGAGGGAGCTACCAAATTAAATAAGGCCTGGCTAGTTTTGTTTGTTGTTTTCCAATAGGGCTTTTCAAATAACCACACACAACCAACCTATTATAATGGTTATATAGGGTTGTTATTTTGATTTTAGGGGGTTTTAACGGGTCAAAGATGATAAGTCTTAAAGGAACACACACAGAACTTTTTTGTTTTTGGTTTTATATGTGAGTTTTGGGTAAACACGTGATTTATTTTGAGAAGAAATGTAATGAGGACTTACTGTACACTGGGGATGCAAAACATTTACGAAATGTTTTGACTGTGGTAAATAGTTAGTTTATACTATAGAATGGAACACTTCTTTGAAGGGTTTGAATGACCTCTGAACTCTGTCTTGACTTTCTAGTGTGAATTGATCACCCACACTGGAAAGCCAAGAGGCAGAGGATGAGAAATGTAAGGTAATTTATTATACAGAGTTGAGGGTAATTTATAATACTGATAATTATGAAGAATTTTATAATTTGCCAATAGTCATATCTATGATTCAGACCATAATAAGGTCAGAGTGAGAGAGCTAGTCCTGAATGAGGAACACATGCCGCTAGCCAATGTTGATATTACTTCAATTACTTAATGGGATACAATTAAGTTAAGGTATTATCAAATGTTGTCATTTTAATTTCATTTATTATTTTGGTTTAACAGGCAATGTTGTTGTTTTGGTTTTTTGAACGCATTAATCACGATGTGAGTCATGTGTCCAAAGGGGGGAAGTACTGCTCGCATGAAGCTTTTTGGTAAATATGCAAATTGTATTAAGAATATGAGCAGTAGTAATTAATGTGTTATGGGTTAGATTACATTTTTTAGGTGAAAGTGTATTTGTGGTATAAGGCAGGATGTAGGGGAGGCCTGTTTATGAAACTAGTGACCTATAACAAGATGCAAAAAATGTGCACTTCCTAATATCAAGGCTTCTCCTGACTGATAAGAAGACAGGGTATGGTAGCATATGGTGTCTCACCTAACAATGTGCCTAAGACTTCCCACGGGTGAAGGCTTCTCTGCCAATCCTAACAGGAGAATCTGGACATTGTATGCACCCTGGAGACTGGTAGTAAAGGATTAAAGTCAGAGATGGACAAAACCTAGGTGGGGAGGTCAGTACTAGGTGTTGCTGGTTACCTCTATGGAGGGGAAAGTACCAGAGAGAGATACCTGCATCTATCCCACTGTAGGAGTGTGCCAACCCAGAGAAGGAAGATGGCATCGCCACTGCGGAGCATTGTTTTCTTTTGTGTCTGTCTGTGTCTGTGTGTCTTTGCAGCAGGGATTCTCAACTTCCCTATTGGTACGCTGCCAGGAGGACACACTCCACAGAGCCATGTTGAGAAATGGAGAAGGACACACTCCACAGAGCCATGTTGAGAAATGGAGAAGGACACACTCCACAGAGCCATGTTGAGAAATGGAGAAGGACTCACTCCACAGAGCCATGTTGAGAAATGGAGAAGGACTCACTCCACAGAGCCATGTTGAGAAATGGAGAAGGACAAACTCCACAGAGCCATGTTGAGAAATGGAGAAGGACTCACTCCACAGAGCCATGTTGAGAAATGGAGAAGGACTCACTCCACAGAGCCATGTTGAGAAATGGAGAAGGACACACTCCACAGAGCCATGTTGAGAAATGGAGAAGGACACACTCCACAGAGCCATGTTGAGAAATGGAGAAGGACTCACTCCACAGAGCCATGTTGAGAAATGGAGAAGGACTCACTCCACAGAGCCATGTTGAGAAATGGAGAAGGACTCACTCCACAGAGCCATGTTGAGAAATGGAGAAGGACTCTGCATGATCCTAGACCCTAGTGACGGAAGAAGAGTCAGAGCTAAAAGGACCATACATCGTCACCCAGTGTTATGATGAGTTTCTGGTATTGAGAAGTTCAAGATGCAAGAATTTACTTAGACATTCTGTGGAGATTTTATACCAAGTATTTATTAAATCAGGAGCTCTTGGGTTCATCTAACCAACGGACATGGCTTTGCCCTTCGTCAGTTGAACTCCCCACACATACAGATCTAACCTCCTTTATACTCTTGGTTATACTCCCTTTCACATACATCTGGCAACCATCATAGCACTCCCTTTCACATACATCTGGCAACCATCATAGCACTCCCTTTCTCTGTTGTTATTACCCTTTGCCCCAGGTCATTATATCCTGTCCATCAATCACACTACCCTAAACATCAGTAATCTCCTTTGACATAATGGAATGTAGACTTCCTGACTCCAAACCCATTATCTACTAACTCTTGACTTTCACGATACTATGACATGACATCATTATACCATAAAAAACATCATATCAATCCACTTTTTTTTTCTTCATTTTTTGGTAATTAAAATTACTTATCCCCCATAAATTCATATAAAATACAATATTCCCCCTCTGTAGTACATATATATCTGACTAGATCCTAAACTATGCTAGATAACTGAGAATTGACCCCTTCAACCTTTCATACCTGAATCCAACCTGATTCTCCATATATTTAATCAACAAATGTATACATTCTCAGTCATCTATCTTATGCAATATCAAACCTCTCAAACCTCTATAACTCAGTCTGAGTAAAAGATAAACACATAATTAACTACTATATACTCATGCTAATAATCTATGTAGTCAAAACCTTATTTTTATATATAAGGAAAAATACCACATAGACATCATCCCCCCTTTTAAAAATGACCCCTTTTTATGATACACCCCCCCCCCCAAAAAAGAAACATCCATAGAAATAAATTGTGACCATCATGACATCATCCATACAAAACAATTCTACATAACCATTACGAAATTACATGAAACTATAATCTGAACACATGAATATAAAAATAACAAAAACATCCATCTTCCTCATCCATGCGCTGTCAGAGGACCCCCAAGCTTATCACTGGTCACCTGGGGGATCTATCTGATCGACTGAGATTGCCATCTGTCCACCTCTTCTTCCTGTAAACCTTAATTCCATGTCATACAATTCCAACTTAACATTCCCATTCCTCAATCAACATGATCAATGGACTCTAAACTGTAACAAGATGACATAGAATAATAATTATTCCTCTCCCTCCTTGTATTAACATTAACTGATACATCTCTAGCTGTAATATATGGCATGTTAGTAATCGTTTGTACAGATCTTAAAATCAATCCCCGAAAAATTTGAAAACAACACCCCATAACTATAGCTACAGTAAGTACTATGGCCACTAGAGGACATATAATACTTGCCATCCATGTTCCTATGGAATTACCACTAAAAAAACTTTGAAAAGACTTCAACCGCATTCAAATTACCATATCCTCCTAATCTTAATATAATAGCATCCAATGCTAATGATTAACATCTCAGACCCAATTCTTAAAAACTCATGATTGTTAAAATATACAATGTTCAACTCCGCCTTTGTCCTCCTAATATACCTGATATAACATACACATTATAACACTCTATTATCACTCCCTGTTACATCATCACATCCCTAAACTATTCCTGCTTTAATAATTCAACCAAATTCAGATCATATGAAAATATCATAACCCCATGATAGGAACCAATTAATTACTTTCCTATCAACATATATATTTACCACTCTAAACATCCATATCAATATCACCCCATACTTCAAATCTATATCATTACTAATATGTTAATACTTTAACCCAATTAATCAACATATTCATGATTTCATTCACAATCCTCACCTGAACTTCCATGTTTCAAACAGTATGAGTCAACAATGTCTATTCAATAAATCCTATAAATGTATCCTAAGACATGACCTTAATGTATCACTGTTTAAACCCATAATATCTATAGAAAACATTTATATGCTTATACATACTAATAATTCACTTAAATCACTCATTAATCTTATAAATTATAACCAACCAAATGACTGAACTCAACCAAATTTAAAATGACAATTCTTATTCACTTTATCCTTATCACTGAAAATGAAAACTCTCAACTTAATCACCCATTACAACTTTCAGAATGTATACTTATATTAACATACATTATAAACATTCATAATTCAATTATGACTTTCCTCATCCTGAAAATAAATACAGATCATTATCTCAATGCATTCTCAATACTATCACTTTAGCAGTGTATATACCTACTATCATCCCCAGATCGTCAGTTTCCTCGTAGCCATCTGTAGCATCGGTTGACCTGATACCTGTTCAATCTCCCCTCTATCCATACCTCCGTTGGTGTTGGGTGACCTGATACCTGTTCAATCTCCCCTCTATCCATACCTCCGTTGGTGTAGACTGTGTGATGATGCATGAACCTTCTTCCTTCACTAGTTCTCTGATCATGCAGAGTCCTTCTCCATTTATCACCATCTCTCTGTGGAGTGTATCCTTCTATCAGCGTACCAATAGTCTCTGCTGCAAAAACACACAGACAAAACAAAACAATGCTCCGCCGAAGCGGTGCCACCTTCCTCCTTTGCGTTAGAAAAGTCCTACAATGGTCCATATAGATCTAGGAATCTCTCTCTCTTACTTGGCCCTCCATCAGGGTAGCCATCAACACCTATTACTAACCTTCCCACTTGGGTGTTGTCCATCAATGACTTCCTTAATCCTTTACCACCACATCGTCTCCAAGTCGCAGAAAATGTACAGATTCTCCTGGTAGGTCTGGCAGACAAACCTTCACCTTTTCAAAAGAAAGTCTGCATAACATTGTTAGTTGAGACACAGCATGCTACTTCATCCTGTCTTCTTATCAGTCCTGATAAGCCTTTTTTGATTAGGAAGTGCACATCCTTGCAGCTTGTTGCAGTCCACTCATGTTATAGAAAGACCCCCTCTACATTCTTCCTTCTACCACCAATACATTTTCCCTTAAAACATTTCATTTAACCCATAACACATTACTTACTACTGCTCATATACTTAATACAATATGCAAATATACCAAAACATCCTCATACCATCAATACTACCCCCTTTTTTGAACACATGAGTCACAATGTGATTCATGCTTTCAAAAACAAAACACCAACATTGTTTATTAAACCCTAATAAAAATGAAATTAAAATGACAACATTTGATAATACCTTAACTTACTTCTATCCCGTAAAGTAATCCTAGATTAGTACAATTAAACTATCAACAGGTATCCCTCATCCAGGATAACTCCCTCTCTCTTTAGTTATTTTATGGTTCAATTCATATATATTATTACCAAATTATAAACTTCTTCACAATTATCCTTATCATAACTAACCCCCAATTCTGCTCTAGGATTTACAGTGCGGGTGATCAAGTCACACTATAAAGCCAGGACAGATTGCAGAGGTCATTGAAATCATTCAATGAAATGTTCCATCCCACAGTATACTAATCATTACCAATATTGAAAACATTTCATAAATGTTGTGTATCCCAAATGTACATTAAATCCTCATGACAGTTATTCTCATAAGAAATTATGTATACCTAAAGCTCAGTCAAAAAATAAAAAACTTCATAAAATGCTCCTTTAAGACGTATCACCTTTGACCTGTTGAAACTCCTAACACTCAAAATAACAACCCTTTATAACATCATACTAGGTGTGTTGTGTTTTTATTTGAAAAAAAAAAAAAAAAACATGGCCAGGCCTTAATTTGGTAGCTCCCTATTACAACCTAAAAATAAGACTACTTAATTTGACTAACTGTTCCACCCTAGCCCTGGGCAATATTCCAATGAGATAAGGAAATCCCCTTGTTCCTGGAATAGAAATTATACATGTTGTTAACATTCAATTACAATCAATAATCCAAAAATAGTAAGTACAGTGAGGGAAAAAAAGTATTTGATCCCCTGCTGATTTTGTACGTTTGCCAAGTGACAAATAAATGATCAGTCTATAATTTTAATGGTAGATGTATTTGAACAGTGAGAGACAGAATAACAACAACAAAATCCAGAAAAATGCATGTCAAAAATTTTATAAATTGATTTTTGCATTTTAATGAGGGAAATAAGTATTTGACCCCCTCTCAACCAGAAAGATTTCTGGCTCCCAGGTGTCTTTTATACAGGTAACGAGCTGAGATTAGGAGCACACTCTTAAAGGGAGTGCTCCTAATATCAGTTTGTTACCTGTATAAAAGACACCTGTCCACTGAAGCAATCAATCAATCAGATTCCAAACTCTCCACCATGGCCAAGACCAAAGAGCTCTCCAAGGATGTCAGGGACAAGATTGTAGACCTACACAAGGCTGGAATGGGCTACAAGACCATCGCCAAGCAGCTTGATGAGAAGGTGACAACAGTTGGTGCGACTATTCGCAAATGGAAGAAACACAAAAGAACTGTCAATCACAAATTCAGCAGGGGATCAAATACCTTTTTCCCTCACTGTATGTGTGTATGTATATGTGTATATATATGTATAAATATTTATATGTGTATATGTATGTGTATGTGTATTATCTCCCGAGTGGCGCAGTGGTCTACTAGAGATCCTGGTTCAAATCCAGGCTCTGTCGTAGCCAGCCGCGACCGGGAGACCCATGGGGCAGCTCACAATTGGCCCAGCGTGTCCAGGGTAGGGGAGGGAATGGCCGGCAGGGATGTAGCTCAGTTGGTAGGAGCATGGCGTTTGCAAGCGCCCAGGGTTGTGGGTGTTCGATTCCACGGGGGCCAGTATGGAGAAAAAAATAAAATAATGTATGCACTCACTCACTCTGGATAAGAGCGTCTGCTAAATGACGTAAATGGAAATATGTGTGTGTGTGTATATATATAAAAAACATGGGGGATTGGAAGTGATGCAGACAATTACATTGATGGAAGATACAATCTATCTGCAATATTAAACTGATCTACCCCCTTAAAAAAAACAAATAAATAAAATAATAATATTAATTACCTGAAAATTGTATGTCATCCAGTCTTAAAATGTCTGCAAAAACCAAATATTGAAATACTGTTAAATATTTAAAAAAACATTGTTATACATTGAGTGAATTGTTATCCATTGAGAGAGGGATATGGAATAGTATACTATCGTGCTGGGTAATTTATTTCTACAACTGTGATGTAACTGAACATCCACTAGGTGGAGCCAGTGGTCCACTCTTGATTAGACACTTCACATAAAATAGAAATTTGTTTGGTAAAAACAGTAGGATGAATACATATGTAGGTAGATATATATATATATATATATATATATATATATATATATATATATATATATATATACATATATAATATTATAGTAACATTCTAGATACACACACACACACAGACACACACACACACACAATCAACTGACTAGTAATTTTTCTATAACTGTGATGTAACTGTACATCCACTAGGTGAAGCCAGTGGTCCACTCTTGAGTAGAGACTTGGTTTGGCATGCATTTTCATGGGTTCTGAGACACCTTGAGACATGTCACATAAAATTGACATTTGTTTGGTATAAACAGTAGGATATATACATATGTAGGTAGAGTCCATTCTCGTTTAAAAAAATCAATAACAAAACATCTCATTCATCATATACTATATCATTTTATACAGTACATTATTAAAAACATTCATTTATAATATACAACATAAATAATATATATATATATATATATATATATATATATATATATATATATATATATATATATATATATATATATATATGCATAGTTAGATATAGAAGCCTTCATCATATTGAAAATTCAACTCACCTTCAAAATGCTCCATGAGGATTAAATGATTCAAGGAGTCTCTTTAAGATGTGTGTCTTCAGGCCTTCTGGTCCTCTGGGTCTTTTTTCTTGGTTGACTGAGACATCCCACGGACGCTCTTTTATGGGGTCAAATGGATCTGTTTAGGACAGCAGTAAAACGGGACATCTTTAAGAATACAATTGTTTTACCTTTTTTGTTTTTAATTGACTGAGACATCCACTGGACATTCCATCCTCGGACGCCTCCCGGACATTCCCGGACGCCCCCCTGAGAACTATTTTTTAAAGGTTAAAGGTTAAACAGGTTTAAAGAAGTAGTTTCAAAGACACTTGGGGACCTCATGTGTACATATAGTTCCCTTGTGTGTAAGGGACTCCCCTAGATGAGCAAACTAAGAGAGAGAGAGAGAGAGAGAGAGAGAGAGAGAGAGAGAGAGAGAGAGAGAGAGAGAGAGAGAGAGAGAGAGAGAGAGAGAGAGAGAGAGAGAGAGAGAGAGAGAGAGAGGAGAGTAGAGAGAGAGAGAGATAGAGAGAGATAGATAGATAGATAGGATAGATAGATAGATAGATAGATAGATAGATAGATAGATAGATAGATAGATAGATAGATAGATAGATAGATAGATAGATAGATAGATAGATAGATAGATAGATAGATAGATAGATAGATAGATAGATAGATAGATAGATAGATAGATAGATAGATAGATAGATAGATAGATAGATAGATAGATAGATAGATAGATAGATAGATAGATAGATAGATAGATAGATAGATAGATAGATAGATAGATAGATAGATAGATAGATGGATGGATGGATGGATGGATGGATGGATGGATGGATGGATGGATGGATGGATGGATGGATGGATGGATGGATGGATGGATGGATGGATGGATGGATGGATGGATGGATGGATGGATGGATGGATGGATGGATGGATGGATGGATGGATGGATAGATAGATAGATAGATAGATAGATAGATAGATAGATAGATAGATAGATAGATAGATAGATAGATAGATAGATAGATAGATAGATAGATAGATAGATAGATAGATAGATAGATAGATAGATAGATAGATAGATAGATAGATAGATAGATAGATAGATAGATAGATAGATAGATAGATAGATAGATAGATAGATAGATAGATAGATAGATAGATAGATAGATAGATAGATAGATAGGGGAGGGACGGAGAAAGAGAGAGAGAGCTGTAATTCATTGAAGGTAAATACAATTTTCTTTCAAACCTTTTATTTTCTTCTAAATTGTTTCTTCAGAAATGTAAGCATACATATACAAATTATTAAAGTTCACTATACAATATTGAATATTAAACTATGACACTAATGTTTACTACTAAACCTATGTATCATAAACGTTATTATTACACAAAACTACACCTTACTAAACAATACATGTATAATTATTATAATAATGTTTTTCTTAGAAAAAAAACAGAATCAGCATTGTTCTCCTTTTCAGGGGCCTTTTGTAACCCGACACCCCCATCAGTCTCCAAATCCCCGTCTTCAAGCTGTGAGGGACTCAGACGTTGCCTCTTCCACCAGGCTCTCCATGGCCTTCAAGGTTTCACATGTTTTCTTTTCCATGATAGATCAACCTTCTTGCCGATAAGCCCAAGTTTTGTCTTGAGGACAGAAGGGACCATCTTCGTAAATGTTCACGATGGTGGAAAAACTGTTGCACTTGTTTCGTCATATCAAGCACCTTAAACCAATCTCGCCACTTGAAGCTAAAGACAGGCACAAAATAGTTGACCTCTGTGCAAGCGTTTGAAAATACATACAAACTAACAGATTGGGTGGCATTTGCGCTATTGAATTCAGAACAACCTAAAATTGTCACTTTGGAGTCTGAACTATACGCTACTGAAGAGATTCGTATGACTTTCAAATCATCTGGCCCACAGACTTCCTCTTCCAGTGGGTACCCAGGCAGGGATGTTCCATTCAGGGCCTTTTAGATCTGGCATAGAGCAAGTCTTATCTTAAGACATTCCCTCATGCGAAACGCAGGAGAAAAACTCCCGGTTTTTGGCTGAAAAAGGTTGTTGAGACAGCTGTGTGTGAAAATCTTCACTGTTGAATCGTCCGGTTGGCCTCCACTCATATCAATCCCACCATTAAAACAATCAGGTGCATCACAAAGAATTGCATTGATGGTTTTGTCATTGTGGCCCAGACATGAAGGACACAATACACCTAGAATTGGTCTAGGAGACGTGTTTTCTGGAGTTTTCTGTGGTTGATCTCTCTTGAGGTTTCTTGTCGCTCGTAGTGTTCACAGGACAAGTCTAACACTTACTTATACTCAGGCAGACCTACCCAGAAATTACTTTTTCATTCTACAAGGGGTCACAAGCTCACTACACAGCAGCTCCATAAGTTCACTACAAAAAATTCCCATTTCAGTTCAAACTTTAAGTTCAACTAGGTCAGTACACGACACATCAATCACCAGGCCATTACTTTTTATTTCAAACATGTTGTAGAGGGTTCTTTGCACAGTGCTGATATTCTCTTATTCTTAAACAAACTTTAAACTTTAGAAAATGACACAGACAACGGCTTCTGAGTATATGTAAAATATCCTTAGTTATGCAATTGCAGGCAGAAGTTAATACAGAGTCAACAGGATTTGTATCGCTCTTCATAAGTTCTGCAAATTGTCCAAAACAATCTCTGCTTTTCATCCAAGCACGCCCCTCCCTGGCAGATCAGGAGCCACCATGTTTTCTTCTTGTGGCTGTGTGGAAGCAACGAGAAATTGAAACAATCCAGGTCTACCTGTTCCTCCAGTTGATCTCTATCCCATGTCCTTGACTACACGCCCAGACCAGCTGCAGGGATCTAGAGGGAACCATCCTTACCAAAAGCACAGCATTGGTAGTTAAGAAATGTCTCTACAATTGTTAATCATATTAATTGTTAACTATTAATTTGAAAGAAATCAGGTAAATATGTGCTCTTTCTCTCACAGCATAATAGATCATATATTCCTTTACTTCAAAGAAACAGCTGCACTATCAAGTTACATAAGCACATCCTAAATAGTGAAGAGAACGTCCAGACAGGATGTCCTTAAATTGTCATAAACACAGGACACAGGAAAACTCACCAATCACTTTTTGACAGCAACCGTCTACTATATTCTCTCTCACAGGAGTCTGTGAAACAAGACAGTTGGAGATTGAAACATTGTATGTGTATTCCCTTCCCCCAACTGCTCTGTTCACTCAGACAAACAAACCAGACTGCAGTTTCCCACGCAAGAATTGACTTCAAATCCCTAAATTACTTGATATCTTTCAGAAATACATAATTCCCCCTCATAATTCCATAGGTCTATAGGAGTGCCCCAGGTTTTCATTACAACCATTTCTAGTGCATATTGTATATGGTTTCAATATCTTACTATCAGATTTGATAAATAACAGATTATAACATGAAAAGCTCAGTGTTGATTTTAAATAAAAACATTAACAGTCCACAAAAATGGTGTGTAAAACAGTATGTTGGCTTGTCTGATAAAAAGGGTAGATTGAATTTCTCTTGGCAGTTGTAGCTCCCAGGTCTACAGCCAATCAAGGACTAGCTACCCATCCCCCACTGCTGCTCTCACCCCCCACCCCCCACACCATCCCCTGACATGCTGGACTCTCAGGTTCTGTTCAATAAAGTGCAGCACAGTACAGTACAGTACAACTTTATTAGTCCATGTTACAGGGAACAAAGGGAATTTGTCTTTCTGAAGGGGGTTGGTCACAGATCTGCCAGTTCAGATCAAATCCCACGTTTTGTTGTCTGGCTCAGGACTCAAACAGTGACCTTTCAGTTACTGGACTAATTCTCTAACTTCCACCTCCTAACACTTCTAGCATGGCTTCCTAGGCAAAGTTCCTTTTACACTATCCCATGTGTGTAGAAAACATGAGTCTGTCTCATGATCTGGTACTGAGGTAGTCCTGCCTTCAACTTCAAAATCAGTGTCACCCTCAGGTCAAGAAGGCATTACCTCTTGGTCTAATGGTCAAGACACTGTTTTTTCCCATAGGACACCTGGGTACAGATCCCGCCCATGAAATGTGCACACCTCTCCCAAGGCAAGGTTTTGCAGGGGGCTGTATTGCAGTATCACATTGCTCAGCTGTGTTCAACACTTCATTCCATAGGTCATCAAAAAAATGACTCATCCCTGTAGTCATTCAAAGTTTGAACTAAGGCTTCAACTAAATCAACAGCCTTTGACATGTCAAGTGATGAAGACTGTAGCATATCTGATAGAAATGTTGCTTCTCCAAAAACGTTATGGAGTGGAACAAGGAACACAATGAATTGTAAATATATCTGTGCAAGCAGACCTCGTGCCTCAACAGATCTGCCACCGTTGTGTTCTTGGACTATGTCTTGCAGGACTCGCTTAACGGCAGGCAATCTATCCATAATAGTATGTAGAGCCATATATCGACATGCCCAGCGAGTGTCACTTAGTCTCTGAAGCTCTCTAGGTGCACCTGGGTACATCTCTCTTTGTACGCTAAGCCATTTTTGATGCACATGTATGACCCCGATGTGAAGACATACAGTCTTTCTAGTAAGGAGAAGAACTGTCCTACCTCAGGGACAGCTTTGACTGTATCCACTAAAACTAAGCTTAGACAGTGTGCACTGCAGTGGAGGTAAAAGGCTTTGCTTGTTCTTTAATGCGTTGCCTGGACGCCTGAATGCTGCCGCTCATAACTGAAGCACCGTCATATGCTTGGCCTACTAGGTTGTTTTTGTATTCAAGACCATGACTTTCTAATATGTGTATGATTTAGTCAGTAAGCCCTGCTGCATCTAGTGGATCAGCCGATTCAAAGTGGAGACAGCTCTCATGGACAGCTCCACTGAAATAGTACCTGAGTACTGGAGATATCTGATCCTTTTTGTTTTAACATCTTTTGTTTTCCGTCTGCCATTATGCTGAAGACCTCACTGTCTTTCACTTCTTCTATCATCTCTGTTGGAACCATGTCTGCCAAACAACTCAGAACCTCATTCTGAATCCCTTTGCTTGTGTATTTTGCATTATGAATGGAAGTCAACCTTTTTTCCACAGTTGTGTCATGCTTAGCTATTGTTTCTAGGATTGCCATGAAGTTCCCTTTATTATCAGACTCTGCAGACTCATCGTGTCGTCTTTGTGCAATGTTTTGTGTGGCTGTAAGTAGTAGTACTTCTCCTATTGTTTTAATATAGTCCCCATTTTCTTGAACCTGTTTGTTGTGTTCCTTGTTTAGAGCATTTACCAGTGTTGCATTACTTTTTACAGCTTTCTGATAGACTCTCCATGTAATCATTGCTTGTTTGTGCCGCTCAGCCCTTGCATGAATTGCAAATCCCCCCGTCTTTGTAAATTGCCTTCTTCCAGTTGTTAAAACCCAATTTTGAATCCAATCCAGTCTCTGAGACAGGCGTAACAAAACACAAGAGTCTGATTTGTTTGAATATTGAAGCCAGGGGTGGATGTGGTACCAGGCCGCCTTGAAGCTCCTCCTCCTGTCCCCCATCAGAGTTCTTGGGTCCATGTTCATCACTGGCTGCACCGGTGGCTCCTCCCGGGATTGGCTGACATCACTCTCAGTCTCTCCAATGGTCTTCCTGCTGTCTCTCTCTGCTCTCTCTTGCTCTCTCCACACCTGAACCCTCTGGCTCTGTCTGACTTTCTGCCTTGTCTTTTCTTTGGAAGAAACATGAAGTCCTTTTTTCTCTTCGTGTTGGTGACAACTATAGAGCAAAAGCAATGGGGACCAAGCTTATTCATTCATTTACTGAAAATAACTGACTCGCTAGGTAGCTAGCTTTCATGTCTAACCTTTTAACGTTACAATGCGTTTACTGAGTGTGGTTTAAGTAAAAGCACTCAGCAACATGCGTTTTTGATCAAATATTATAACCTTTTTCATATTGCCATACATTTTCGATGCCTGACTGATAGAATTAGCTACAAAGCTATACCAAAAACAATGCAAACGAATACATAGCCCAGGATTCAAGCCCATTCCTTCATTAATTCACAAAGAAAGTAACAAATGGACAGGTTAACTTTAGCTGATCTAACATTACACTTCTGTAATGCATTTAATAGTTAACGATGTTACAAATACAACATATTCAAGATGTTGCTCACCTCTCTTTATTTCCTTCTTCTTGCTTGAACGGTATTATTATTATTATATTATTAATGCATTTAGAGGGGCCACAAGGGGGTCCAAGCTTGTTGTCACAGGGACAATGATCTTCATTCACTTCACTCACAGACGTTTCCTCCTAAGTTCGCTCATTTAGCAGTTTTAAATAAAAGGTTCGTCTTCACAGTTGAATAAATGTCCTTTCCTTCAATCAATGTATATTCCTCCCTTTTTAATCAAGTTGTTTTCCCGCTCCGACATCCGTCTCCAGTCATTTTCTGCCGTCCATGATGATGTTAACGCTCTTTCTTAGCTAGCTGGACTATGCACTTGCCTCTGCTATCAATACACTGTGCTAACATTAGCCTATTCTGTACCACAGAAAATAACAGTTTTAAACAGTTGTAAAAACCAACTTCTTCCAGACAGAATAGTTTCTGTAGATTCAGACTTACTCATCACCAATCTTTTGTTATGTCTGGTGGGTTTCATAACCATGTCTGTATAACAATTCAATAATGATGAGACGGGAGACAGGAATCAGTTTAACCATTTATCTGGAACATGATCATCTCAACACATACAAACCCCCATGATGCTCTGCAGCACAACCCCAATATACAACAAATACATAAATAAGTAAATGGACACTAAACAAAACTCATAGAGGAATTTAAATGTTCAGTTGTAGAAAGTAGGGCCATGGGATAGGGTCAGAAAGGTCAGTATGTTTGATAACTGGTTACAGAGGTGACATAACAAGCATAAGGTCCATTATAACACAGTGGAGTAGAGGTGGGAGCTAAAAGCAGACATGGACAGTGAGACGGTGTGAGGAGGTCAGGGGTGAAACACTAGATCAGGACAGGTAGAAATGGCAGGGCTGGAAATAGACACAGAGACACATTCTGATCATGGCTCAGACCTGACCTGAGACACCCAAACAGAAGTTGCCATAGCAAAGTCCTGTCCAGTAGGCTATATGGGATTTCCTTTCATCAAAATACAACACATGGAAATGAGTCCAGTGTGTGTGTGTGTCCAGTATGTGTGTGCATGTCCAGTGTGTGTGTGTTCAGTGTGTGTGTGTCCAGCATGTGTGTTTGTGTCCAGTATGTGTGTGTGTGTGTGTCCAGTGTGTGTGTGCATGTCCAGTGTGTGTGTGTTCAGTGTGTGTGTGTTCAGTGTGTGTGTGTGTGTCTAGTGTGTCTATGTGTGTCCAGTGTGTGTGTGTGTATCCAGTGTGTGTGTGTGTGTATCCAGTGTGTGTGTGTGTGTATCCAGTGTGTGTGTGTGTGTGTCCAGTGTGTAGGTGTGTGTGTGTTCAGTGTGTGTGTGTGTCTAGTGTGTGTATGTGTGTTCAGTGTGTGTCCAGTGTGTTTGTGTGTGTGTGTGTGTGTGTGTTCAGTGTGTGTGTGTCCAGTGTGTGTGTGTGTTTGTGTGTTCAGCGTGTGTGTGTGTCTAGTGTGTGTATGTGTGTTCAGTGTGTGTCCAGTGTGTGTGTGTGTGTGTGTGTGTGTGTGTGTGTGTGTTCAGTGTGTGTATGTTCAGTGTGTGTGTGTTCAGTG